>NC_091208.1:4918212-4955712 GCF_040958095.1 Procambarus clarkii
ATATATATATATATTGTGACGATAATCTCTTTCAAGAGAGATTGAGCCTGCTCTTCCCTACAAAGTACGTCAATATGCAAGATAATATAGAAGATACGTCCAGCAAGTATCGCCAAACGTTTTGCCCAGAGAGCAAATCGTACCCAGCACACAGTGACACCTGCTACCAGCCACCGTAACCAGCAAACTGCTCATCCTTTGCCTGCCTGTCGCTGATTGGCTGGTGTCCCGTCGCACCTGCCCTCCGCCTCCGCCACAAGTTGACGTCTGGGCTGCAGTGCGCTAATATCGTCAGAATATCTCAGTGCTCCAAGCAGTTGACATCTCTCACTGGTAGACTAAGCCTTGGCTTTCGTGTACTAAGGGAGGTGGCAGCTCGAAGCCAGTATTCCAGCACTCATATTTTATTTTGCTATCACTGTAACTCACTTGTCTTAACGTAACTTTTCATTTGCCAGTGATTATTCATATTATTTTGTTTGTTGACTTGTCTTTCATATTTTTATGTGCTTAACTTTATTCATGTCTTGTTTTTCTAGAGTAATTAAAATTTCATTGTTAATTTACTTGTGTTTTGCGTGTCTTCCCATTACCTTACCACAGACGAAAGCTCCAGCTTTTCTCTTTTTTTTCTATTATGTGACGAGGCCCTGCCCCTATCTTTTGAAACAGCCGAACACGAACGCTTTACCCTCACAATATATATATATATATATATATATATATATATATATATATATATATATATATATATATATATATATATATATATATATATATATATATATATATATATATATATGCAATTGACGATCACAAAACACTGATCATTTTATGCGGAAAATCCACAGAGAAATATGAAAGGAGGTGAACGTTTCGGCTTTGTTAAAGCCTTTGTCAACACCAGACTGACTAAGGAGAAGGGAGAAGGGGAGGATATATAGGCCGACACCTGACCAACTTATCCCTAGGGTTGGTCAGGTGTAATTAACCAAAAAAGGTATAGCTTAGCTTAGAATGGTCAAAGAGGATTAAGCGGTCAGAGAATAAGGATGAAAGCCTCATGAACACACAATATATGAATATACAATTATAATGAGACATTGTAAGCCTCTCTATCAAAGTTGTTTCTTAAACTGTTGTGCAATATTATAACTTAAAAATGGATCAAGTTTGTACATTCCAGTACTAACATTAAGAAGATTTGGACACTGACTGATTAGAGCAGACTCAATCAAATTCCGTTCCACGAAATCCCCACAATTGGTAATGCTTTTTGCCCCATTCCAGTTAATATTGTGATCGCATAAACTCGTATGTAGATACAATGCATTAGACGTTTGGGCAGTTCTTATACTATAAGCATGTTGTGACAACCGCCATTGTAAGGACTTTCCTGTTTGTCCAAGGTACACAGAATCACAATCATTGCAGGGAATCGAATACACACAACCTGCTGTATCATGGGAGTTTTTTATTAAATTGGATTTGATCGTACTATTAGTAAACACCAAATTTATATTAAGTTTCTTAAAAATCAGAGATAATTTTTCAAGTACACTCGCATAAGTTACCACCAATGAGTTAATAATTTTTGGTTTCGCCTTAGGGACGTGATTATAAAACGTACGCTTTACTACTTGTACAAACGTACTCGTTTGTACAAGCCAAGCGTACGTTTTATAATCACGTCCCTAAGGCGAAACCAAAAATTATTAACTCATTGGTGGTACCTTATGCGAGTGTACTTGAAAAATTATCTCTGATTTTTAAGAAACTTAATATAAATTTGGTGTTTACTAATAGTACGATCAAATCCAATTTAATAAAAAACTCCCCTGATACAGCAGGTTGTGTGTATTCGATTCCCTGCAATGATTGTGATTCTGTGTACCTTGGACAAACAGGAAAGTCCTTACAATGGCGGTTGTCACAACATGCTTATAGTATAAGAACTGCCCAAACGTCTAATGCATTGTATCTACATACGAGTTTATGCGATCACAATATTAACTGGAATGGGGCAAAAAGCATTACCAATTGTGGGGATTTCGTGGAACGGAATTTGATTGAGTCTGCTCTAATCAGTCAGTGTCCAAATCTTCTTAATGTTAGTACTGGAATGTACAAACTTGATCCATTTTTAAGTTATAATATTGCACAACAGTTTAAGAAACAACTTTGATAGAGAGGCTTACAATGTCTCATTATAATTGTATATTCATATATTGTGTGTTCATGAGGCTTTCATCCTTATTCTCTGACCGCTTAATCCTCTTTGACCATTCTAAGCTAAGCTATACCTTTTTTGGTTAATTACACCTGACCAACCCTAGGGATGGGTTGGTCAGGTGTCGGCCTATATATCCTCCCCTTCTCCCTTCTCCTTAGTCAGTCTGGTGTTGACAAAGGCTTTAACAAAGCCGAAACGTTCACCTCCTTTCATATTTCTCTGTGGATTTTCCGCATATATATATATATATACATATATATATTGTGACGATAATCTCTTTCAAGAGAGATTGAGCCTGCTCTTCCCTCCAAAGTACGTCACCTCAATAGATAATATAGAAGATATATCCAACAAGTATCTCCAAAACGTTTTGCCCAGAGAGCAAAACGTATCCAGCATTCCGGCACACCTGCTCACCCCACCACCGTTAACCGGCAAACTGCTTGTCCATCGCCTGCCTGTCGCTGATTTTCTGGTGTCCAGTCACACCTGCCCCACCACCCTCCTCCACAAGTTGATGTCTGGGCTACAGCGACCTAGAGAAGGCAGAATATCTCAGTGCTCCACACAGTTGACATGTCTCATTGGTAGACTAAGCCTTGGCTTACGTGTACTAAGGGAGGTGGCAGCTTGAAGCCAATATTCCTGCACTAATATTTACTTTGCTATTATTCACTTGTCTTAACGTAACTTTTCATTTGCCAGTGATTATTCTTATTATTTTGTTTGTTGATTTGTCTGTTACATTTTTATACTCAATTTTATTCATGTCTTGCTTTTCTAATGTAATTAAAATTTCATTGTTAAATTTACTTGTGTTTTGTGTGTCTTCCCATTACCTTACCACAGACGAAAGTTCCAGCTTTTCTCTTTTTTTTTCTTTATGTGACGAGGCCATGCCCCTAGCTTTTGAAACAGCCGAACACCAACGCGTTACCGTCACATAAAGTGGGGGCCTGCCCTAGGAGCTTCACTCAGGTACTGGTGCCAAGTAGTAATTTATGGTAAGCGTATTTGGCTTTCGTAACGTAGCTTTTACTATTTTTCATATTCAATTTCATTTTTATATGGTGCTGTGTATATTGTGCATTCCGAGAGTAGCATATGGTGAAGGTGAGACAACTTTGGATTACGTGGTGACTGTAGGCCTCAGTCATACTCTTAATTGGTCATCTCTCCCTCCGTGTTATTACTCGTGTTTACCATCTTTTGTCCCTTGGATATTTCTCATATTTTCGACAGATCATCATATTGGTACTGTGGTCTGCCCCCGGGTCAAGTGCACCTAATCTTCTGCAATCTGACAGTAGGAGGATAAAGAGGGCCATAGTTCCTCTAGCACGAACTTTAGTTGCTGAATTGGGACCTCAGCAGCAGTTCTCGTCACCAGTTGACACCTCGCACCCCTACACATCAGTCAGAGATGATGATACATACATTGGTAGGGAATTAGCTTTCTTTTTCAGAGCACAAAAGTTCGCTAATTCTGTAAGTATCATATTAATTTCAGTGGGAAAACTTGCTCATGTCCTATAGAGACTCGGCAAGGTATGCCTACATCCTTGGACTACCAATTTTACTTTTGAGGCAATTAACTGTTTCATTTGTTTTAGAAACTCAGTTTCACTTGTTTAGTAGGATTTTCTTGCCCTTATCCTCTTACATGAGTACCGGGTACAAGATTTCCTGCAACCTTGATTTAATTAATCATTTAACATCTTGTACTTAACTTTAATTGTTAAAGATTCCACAGGATAGGTACCAGTTGCCACGTTGTCCTGTTTCTGACATTCACTATATCACAACAGTATATTCGTTGTGCATTTATTTGCTAATTTCACAATGTTTCGTCTCCAAGCTTTCCGTGCAGATCCAGCAGGTGAAATAGGGACTTCAAGTCGTGCCAAGAGGACTGAATTACAAACTCTTGCGCATGAGTATCAACTAGAAGTTCCCTACCAAGCCAACAAAAATGCAATACACAACCTGTTGCTGGATCACTTCTTAGAGCAAGGTAAGATAGACTCTGAAACTCACGAAACTTACTTTATTGCAGATAAAACTGATTTGGCAACGATGAAACTCAAACTAGAGCTGGCCAAGATTGAACGTGAGCAGCAAAGGGAAGCCCTCGAGCAGCAACGAGAAGCAGCTGCCATACACAGGGAAGAACAAGAACGTGAAATCGCCCTCAAGGAACGTGAAGCTGCCTTGAGGAAAGAAGAACACGAACGTGAAATCGCCCTCCAGGAACGTGAGGTGGCAATGCTCCGTGAGAGGGAACGAGAACAGCTTGAAGCAAAACAACGCCAATTGGAGATTCAACGCGAACATGACAAACAACAGGCGACTCTGGCTATGGAATGTCGTCAACGAGAATTCGCGTTGGAAACTTCACACCTCGCTCAACGCCAGCAAGCTACTGCCAATCTTCCCGTGAGTTTTAATATATCGCATGCAAGTAAATTAATGCCATCATTTGTAGAAACAGAAGTTGACGTGTTTTTTACCACCTTTGAAACCCTTGCAAATCAACTTCGTTGGCCTGCCGACCAATGGGCCACACTTCTCAGAGTACATCTTACAGGTAGAGCTGCAGTCACACTCAGTACTTTGGCGTCTGAGAATGACTACCAGACTCTGAAACAAGCAGTGTTGGACGCCTACCTCCTCTCCACCGAAAGTTATCGAAGGAAATTCCGTGACCACCTGAAGGCAAGTACCACTACCTTTCTCGAGTTTGCTAACACCAAAAGGAGATATTTTATGAAATGGCTTGAAGCAGCACATGTCTCTACTTTTACAGAACTCGTCAACCTGATGCTAGTTGAAGAATTCTTGAGGCGTGTGCCGCCTCCTGTCCGTCTATATTTAGCAGATAAAGAAGAAACCGACTACCTGAAGTGTGCTAAGTCGGCTGACACTTACAGCCTCATCCACCGGCTGACACCAGAACCATCCTCCAGTAAGAAGTCGTGGTACAGTTACGAGAAAGTGAGTACCGATCAAGCTGGCTCGCAATTGTACTGCAAGTATTGTAGACTCTATGGACATACCATAGATAAATGTGGTAAGTCTCAATATAAAGGAACCACCGACACGCAAAAACCCAAACCAACTCCTCTTAAGTCCGGTAAGCCTGTGATGAATGTTGGTGTTCATGTTAATGATCTTTCTCTTTTCAGTAACCACCTGTATACTGGAACTGTCTCTGCCAACGGTTCAAATCCGGAGGGACGTTTCAAATTGAAGATCTTGAGAGACACAGCGGCTCTTCAATCGATCATCTTGAAGTCGGCTGTGCCCAACATCACCTACACCGGAGAAACTGTCTTCATCACTGACCTCACTGCTACCACTCCTTATCCTCTCGCCAGAGTCCACCTGGATTGTCCCTTCGTGAACGGAGAAGTCCAAGTCGCCGTCAGGGAAAACCTTTTCCCATACCTGGAGTGCAACTTCTCCTAGGCAACGACTTGGCAGAAGACCTGCAACCGACCAACCTAATCGTCATGGTCAAACCCCAGGTGTGTACCTCTGTGCCAGATAACCCTATATTTGAGTATGTTCCAGCAAAGGTTCAAGAGAGTGATGAAGTTTCTCCTCCGGTTCTAGTGACCACCCGTGCACAAGCCGCAGGACCACAGCCAGCTGACTCTACTGCTACCGCTGTCCCTCAAGACCCTCAGAAACTACCCCCGAATCTGACCAAGTTGGAGTTCCGTACGTTACAGAGGGAAGATCTTACCTTAACACCATTATTTTTCCAGGCTGAGACTCAACCCGACAGTATTCCTGGGTTCTTCCTAGAGAACGACTTGCTCTACCGCAGATATAGACCCAGTAAACTGAAGGAGGAGGACGATTGGGCCAACGTTGAACAACTTGTGATTCCTGCCAGCCTGCGGCCCACTATTCTACACCTGGCCCACGGAGCACTCTCCCACTACGGATTCAACAAGACTTACCATGGAATCCGTCAAGACTACTACTGGCCAGGTATGGTAAATAGCGTCAAACAGTACGTAAAACAGTGTCATACATGTCAGATGGCAGGTAAACCGAACATCTCTATTCCCAGAGCGCCACTGATTCCCATACAGGTGCCTGCGGAACCTTTCCACAGACTTATTATAGACTGTGTTGGTCCTTTACCTCGGACCAGTTCAGGTAACGCCTATATCTAAACCATCCTGTGTCCTACCACCAGATTTCCCATAGCAGTTCCAGTGAAGAACATTACGGCTGCTACGGTTGTGAAGCACTTATTGAAGATCTTCACCCAGTATGGATTTCCCAGGGAGGTTCAGAGCGACTGTGGTACCAACTTCACCAGTGATCTCTTCAAAAGGACACTGGAGGAGTTCAACATCAAACAGGTATTGTCCAGCCCCTATCATCCTGCTTCACAGGGTTCTCTTGAGCGTAGTCATCAGACTATTAAAGCACTCCTGAAAAAGTTTTGTAGTGAAACCTCTAAGGATTGGGATAAGCAAATAGATCTGATAATGCATATATATAGAAGTCTTCCCAATGAGTCTTCCCAATGAGTCCCTAGGAGTATCTCCTTATGAGATGCTCTACGGACGTAAGTGCCGTACTCCCCTCAAGGCTTTCAAAGACTCTCTACGTGTTGCCACCTTCAGTGAGCATCAGAATGTGCCCCAGTTTCTTCAAAACCTTCAACACATTCTAGAGAGAGTCCACAGTTTTGCCCAAAATAATCTATTGAAAGCACAGGAGAGGATGAAGACTCATTACGACCGGACCAGCAAAGTAAGAAAATTTAAGCCTGGAGACTTCGTCCTCGCTTACTTCCCTATCCCAGGTTCTCCTTTACAAAACAGGTTTTCAGGACCCTACCGCATCAAGGAGTGCAGAAACAACCATAACTACGTTCTAGAGACTCCAGATAGGCGGCGGAAGACCCAGCTGTGCCACGTCAACCTCCTGAAGCTATATAATGGTACTCCTCCCACTGTTATGCTAAACTACTCTGCTTTTACAGAACCATACATCCACAGTGAGACCTTCCCTGCTTCTCCCCCCGAAAGCACTGACAAGGAGTCGGCGCTTTCTAATTCAAAAATCCATACTGATATTCCCAACCATTTTCAGGACCATAATAGTGCTCCTTTGCCATATTCTAATTCCACTCTCACCTCGTCAGATAAGCCCTTCATCCTCCATGTCAACGCCAGTGGTACCGGCGTTGGTGGTGTCGTGATGCAGCAACGAGGCGAGGAGAATACACCTGTCAGCGACTACTGCTACAAGGAACTACGGAACAATTGGCAAGGAGCTACTCTTCATCATCCTGAAGCTACAGCACTTTACTCCACACCTGAAAAGTGCTCGGTCTACCATCAACACGGACCACACCACAACCCACTCCGCTTCTTACATCAAGCCCAATACACTAACCAGCGTCTTCTACGATGGGCTTTATATTTACAAGATTTCAACCTGGAGATCCTCTATATCAAGGGTTCTGACAACATCATAGCCGATGCCCTCTCCAGAGTTTATGAAGTAGAAGCAACTCCACCTATTACTCCACCACATAACGACGTACTTCTTCCAGAACCGCAGACTTCGGGGGAGAGTTGTGACGATAATCTCTTTCAAGAGAGATTGAGCCTGCTCTTCCCTCCAAAGTACGTCACCTCAACAGATAATATAGAAGATATATCCAACAAGTATCTCCAAAACGTTTTGCCCAGAGAGCAAAACGTATCCAGCATACCGGCACACCTGCTCGCCCCGCCACCGTTAACCGGCAAACTGCTTGTCCATCGCCTGCCTGTCGCTGATTGGCTGGTGTCCAGTCGCACCTGCCCCACCACCCTCCTCCACAAGTTGATGTCTGGGCTACAGCGACCTAGAGAAGGCAGAATATCTCAGTGCTCCACACAGTTGACATGTCTCATTGGTAGACTAAGCCTTGGCTTACGTGTACTAAGGGAGGTGGCAGCTTGAAGCCAATATTCCTGCACTATTATTTACTTTGCTATTATTCACTTGTCTTAACGTAACTTTTCATTTGCCAGTGATTATTCTTATTATTTTGTTTGTTGATTTGTCTGTTACATTTTTATACTCAATTTTATTCATGTCTTGCTTTTCTAACGTAATTAAAATTTCATTGTTAAATTTACTTGTGTTTTGTGTGTCTTCCCATTACCTTACCACAGACGAAAGTTCCAGCTTTTCTCTTTTTTTTTCTTTATGTGACGAGGCCATGCCCCTAGGTTTTGAAACAGCCGAACACCAACGCGTTACCGTCACAATATATATATATATATATATATATATATATATATATATATATATATATATATATATATATATATATATATATATATATATATATATATATATATACATATATATATATATATATATATATATATGTCGTACCAAGTAGCCAGAACGCACTTCTCAGCCTACTATGCAAGGCCCGATTTGCCTAATAAGCCAAGTATTCATGAATTAATTGTTTTTCGACTACCTAACCTAACCTAACTTTTTCGGCTACCTAACCTATAAAGATAGGTTAGGTTAGGTTAAGTAGGGTTGGTTAGGTTCGGTCATATATCTACGTTAATTTTAACTCCAATAAAAAAAAATGACCTCATACATAATGAAATATTTAGCTTTATCATTTCATAAGAAAAAATTTAGAGAAAATATATTAATTCAGGAAAACTTGGCTTATTAGGCAAATTGGGCCTTGCATAGTAGGCTGAGAAGTGCGTTCTTGCTATTAGGTACGACATATATATATATATATATATATATATATATATATATATATATATATATATATATATATGTCGTACCTAGTAGCCAGAACTCACTTCTCAGCCTACTATTCAAGGCCCGATTTGCCTAATAAGCCAAGTTTTCCTGAATTAATATATTTACTATAATTTTTTTCTTATGAAATGATAAAGCAACCCTTTTCTCTATGTATGAGGTCAATTTTTTTTTATTGGAGTTAAAATTAACGTAGATATATGACCGAACCTAACCAACCCTACCTAACCTAACCTAACCTATATTTATAGGTAAGGTTAGGTTAGGTAGCCAAAAAAAGCTAGGTTAGGTTAGGTTAGGTAGGTTAGGTAGACGAAAAAACATTAATTCATGAAAACTTGGCTTATTAGGCAAATCGGGCCTTGAATAGTAGGCTGAGAAGTGCGTTCTGGCTATTAGGTACGACATATATATATATATATATATATATATATATATATATATATATATATATATATATATATATATATATATATATATATATATATATATATATATATTGTTGGGGTTTCACCTCTCTATTATTCTCTACCCTTACTCTGGGGTGAGCAATAGTTATGCTCAAGGTAACTCACCGTAGCCCTGCGGGTCTTCCCTCGATCCTCACGGCGCCACTGCACGCCAGGAGAGTCTCCCAGTCAATCTTAACGGCCTCTTATTAAGAAAGAGTGAGAACACGACTCGATCACATCGACCGTCGTGTGCCCTCCCCAACAATAGGGCTCTACGGTTAATCACAAAGTCGCCAATTGGTGTTTAAGGTGGCCAATAACACCATCAGTGGACTGGTGTATTTAGTGGTAGCCTTGGCAAGGTCACACTCAAAGATCAGGAATCAGGCAGGTACTTATTGTTATTACTCTATGTTTACCAGTATAATATAGCCACAAGATCAATGGAGGGGATGATAAAAACACAAAGGGAGTTTTGTATTTTACTTAAAATGTATGAAAGATGTCACAAGGCCACACAATAATCTATAAATCAACTGATCCTGACTCGGCCGGTAATTCCCACGGATATTATGCGATCACTAGAGGGCAACACTCTCCTCTCCTCATCAAGTGTCAAGAACAGCTGATCGCAATGGCCTCTCCGCGCGAACTTGGCTTGTTTTCTAGATTCACGCGCGCTGTTTCTTTAAACTTTCCAATATTACTAGAAACTCGCACACTCGATATTGGCACAAATAAACCGTATTACTCAGTTACACTGTACTCAGGCTCAAACAGTCTTTTCTACAATCAATGCTATAATGATTCACTGTAATGGCTTCACATTGTTCTTCACTCAACCATATATTATGAAATATTAACACTGGAGTTTTCAATACTTTCTCTCGTGGGCGATAACGCAATAATTCACTGTACTCACAAATGATTATTCACTGAATGAACATAGACATATATATGGTATATAAATCAATCATCAATACATGGAAAATAAATAGTTTCTGGGCATATAGCCTAACCTCCAAATACTGGCATAATCTTATATATAATTCACCACTATATGTTCATATCAAAATCTATAGAAAGATATACACAACACAGTAAATTTATCACTGGTTCCTGGTGCCTGTACACACCAATAATCAACATGAATATTACAAGTACTCTTGATAGTACTGTCCAGCACACTGGTGCTTTACCGTGACATGGGTGAGACTTGCTCACGACATATAAAATCCTCAGGCTAGATAATATAGCCGAATAATATAGCTAACTAAAGGGGAATGGGGAGGGAACTAGAACCACCTACTTCACCCTATCCTCCGATGAGAGTCGAGATGTAGCTCCTGGTCCTCGTGTCGGGAACGCCCCCACACTACACGTCGTCGTGTCCTACCAGAGCCTCTCGTCGTCCCACCGTTTAGCGCGTCGTCTCCGTGCCTCCTCACTGCAGGTCCGTCCTCCTTCTTGACTTCTTGAAGGTTGGAGTCGGTCTCCTGGCCGTCGTCTTCTCCCAGCAACGGCTGTCGCCTACGTCTCAGCTACAGTCGTCCGGTTTCCCCAACTAGTCCTCTCTTCCTCAGCTACCCAGTGGCTCTGTCTGCCACTACGCTGTCACGGACTGGTGAATTGCCACAGACGTCACGTACGTCACTGCACGGCTTCACTGCTACTGGCACAGTACCTGACTGGAGCACTTGTTGCTCAAATAACCGTCAATTCCCTCTTCTGGTTCAACACATGAACTAGGGAAGACTTCTCAGAGTACTGGCGGACTTCAGGTGACGCGTAAATCCACGGGAGCGAGGTACAACTGTCCTACTGACAAGACCATCCGTCGCACGTCCGACCTCTATGACGTGTCGTGTCTGACTGCTGGCGCCAGCCCGGCGCGCTGGCCGGACCCCCTTCCTTCGTGACGTCACTTTCGCCACGGGAGGTTTTCATTGGCTCCCGGTGCCACATTGCTGTCGGTGACCAATCCGGTGCCACTGACGTCACACGGTTTTGGCGGGAGATCAGGGAAGCCAGCGCCATCTTGGCTCCCTAAAGGGCCTAAACCACAGGCCAAAATATCACTATTTCACAAATTTCTCGGCTCTCCGAGAACACTTCACTCTCTCCCATATATCAAATTGTAGCCTGCAACGTAGAGAACGCTTGGGAAAAGTAGACATGACTCTTACTGCAGGCGTGGGAGAATTATAAGGGGGGGAACTCCGTCACATACCCCTCCCCTTAAAATAAGAGTCATGTCTGTTTAGTGTATGCGGGATAGGGCATCCGCTACTACGTTGTCCTTCCCCTTGATGTGTTTGATTTCCAGCCGGTATTCTTGCAGTAGCAACGCCCACCTAGTTAGACGTTGGTTGGAATTCTTCATCTTGTATAAAAATGTGAGAGGGTTGTGATCGGTGAATACTAGGACAGGTCTCGCCCCTCCTCCCACGTACACATCAAAGTGCTTCAGGGCCATAACTAGCGCCAATGCCTCCTTCTCAACGGTGCTGTAGGCCCGCTGGTATTTTACGAACTTCTTCGAGTAGAAGGCTACTGGCCTATGTACTTCACTTCGTTCTTGAGCCAACATGGCCCCTATTCCAACGTCGCTGGCGTCCACGTACAGAATAAAACCGGCTGAAAAATCTGGAGATATCAATACTGGGGCCTCCGTCAACAATTTCTTGGTCTTTTCAAAAGACTCTTGGCAGGCCCCTCCCCATCTCCATCTTACATTCTTGGAGAGTAGCTCGGTTAGGGGATGCGCTACCGTGGAGAAATTCCGGCAGAACCCACGATAGTACCCTATCATTCCGAGGTACCTGAGCAACTCCTTGCGCGTCTTGGGCACGGGGTATTCCTTTATGGCCGCAACTTTGTTATCAACTGGAGTGACTTCACCTTGGCCGATGACAAAACCGAGGTACTCTAAGTGAGCTTTCCCGAACTCACTCTTGGCCAAATTTACAGTCAGGTTAGCCTCCTCTAACCTTCTGAATAATTCCCCAAGTCTCTCCAGATGCGTCCTCCAATCGTCGGCGTACACGACGATGTCATCGATGTAAACCGTGCATCCTGCTGCACCCCTTAACAGCTCGTTCATCATTCGCTGGAAACAGCTGCCGCTATTTTTCATGCCGAAGGGCAACACCTTGTACTGGTACAGCCCATCAGGAGTCGCGAAAGCTGATATCTTCCTGGCCTCAGGAGTCAGGGAGATCTGGTAGTACCCCTTGAGAAGATCGACCTTGGATACATACCGTGCACTGCCCACCTGGTCAATGCAGTCACTCACTCTTGGCATGGGGTGAGAATCCGCCACCGTGATGGAGTTCACCCTCCTGTAATCTGTACAAAAGCGGTATGTTCCGTCGCTTTTCCTCACCAACAGGCACGGGGAACTCCACTCACTTTTGCTGGGCTCCGCAAGGTCGTTCTCAAGGAGGTACTCCACCTCCTTTCTCATCAGCTCTCGCTTCTCTGGGCTCACCCTGTACGCGCTCTGTTTGACGGGCCTGGCGTCCCTCACCTCCACCTCGTGCGTCACACTCCGGTGTCGTCGGGGCACGTCGGTGAAGAGGGAGGCATTCTTTCTCAGTAGGTCCGTCAGGTCCGCTCTCTGTTGCCCTTCCAGATGCGACAGCTTGTCCTTGATGTTTGCCAGACTCTCAGTGTTGGTGAGACGGGTGCCATCCGCCCTGGACCACTTTCCTTCCTCCTCCGGGAGTTCTTGGTCCACCTGTACGCATAGAACTGTCTTCTGCTGGGGTTTCCGGGTCATCGTTCCTTCCTGCCTGGCGGTTCCTCCTTCCACAGTGAAGAAGGGCTTCAGGCGGTCCACGTGACACACCTGTTTCTTTCGGGATCTGTCCGACTTCCCAATTTCGTACGACACCGGACCCAACCGTCGCAGCACTTGGTATGGTCCCTCGAACCGTGACTCGGTCACCCTACCTTTGCCTGGAAGCAAGACCATTACTTGGGACCCGACCTGGAAATCCCTCTGCGTAGCTCTCTTGTCGTACCACTCCGACATCTTACGCTGCGCCTCCTTCAGGTGCTTCCCAGCCAGTTCCTTCGCTAGAGTGAGACGTTCTTTAAACTTCTGGACATATTCGTTCACCGTTCCCACGGTCGTCGCCGGTGTCCATTGATCCCTCAGCATGGACAGGGGACTTCTCACCTCGTGTCCATACACTAGCTGGAATGGTGAGAATCCTAGTGATTCTACCACCGCGTTGCGTATGGCAAATAACGCGGGGTATATAGCCTCATCCCACTCAGCCCCCTGTTCTGCGCAGAACACTCTCAGCACAGTCTTCAATGTGGAGTGGAATCTTTCGATCGCCCCCTGCGACTGCGGTCGGTAGGGCGACGATCGAATCTGAGTCACTCCCCATCCTGCCATCGTCTGTCGGAACCACTTCGACTGAAAAATGCTTGCGCAGTCTGTCTGGATCTCTTTGGGCATCCCTACCCACGAGAAAAATCGCTGCAGTTGGCTGGCTACTCCTTGCGATGTTAAACGTCGCATCGGGACGGCTTCCGGAAACCTGGTGGATGTGCACATTATTGTCATTAGGTAGGTGTTCCCTTTCTTCGTCCTTGGCAAAGGACCCACTCCATCAACTAGCAGACGCTCGAAAGCAGGCCCAAACGCTGGAACAGGGATCAATGGGGCCTTCGGTATCGCGGACTGGCTCTTCCCTGCCCTCTGGCATGGTAAGCACGTCTTACAATAGCGCCTCACCTCGGCGTCCATACCTGGCCAGTAAAAGTAATCCCTGATCCTTCGCAGCGTCTTCGTCACTCCCAGGTGACCTGCAGAGTCCACGGAGTGCGCTAGGTCCAACACGGCCGCTCGGCACTGGGCCGGCAACACTACCTGGTGCCTCGTGCTTAGGGACTCTTCCCCGGCCTCCACCCTCACAGGTCTCCACTGCCTCATCAGCATGCCGTCTTGAAGGTACAAATGAGTAGCCTTCTCAGGACCAACACGTCCTCCTTGGGCCTCACTAATCAAATCGGGGAACTCCTCCTGTTGCAACTGTTCAAGACGAGCGCGGTCTACCCCTAGAGAACTGGTGAGGGTCACCTGCAACTCACCACTTGGGCTGTCTCCGCCCTCCGCTCGTTCTCCGGGTTCTACGAAGAGGCGATCTATTCCCGGGCTGTCAGTTGTCTCCTCAGCCCCATCAGATCCACAACCTCCTTGTTCTTCGCGTCGTCTTGGTATCACCGCACAAACTGGGAACGCCACCGGTGCGATTCCCTTCTCGCCCCCACAGGCGTTCCACTCTCCGCCCGTCTCCTTGTATTGTTCTAGGCATTCTTCGCCTTTCACGAGATGCGGGAGGACATATCCTCCACACGCGTCATTCCCCAAGATGACCTGCGCCTCTATCTTGGGCATTGATGTACAGACTCCCACCACTAGGGTCTGGCAGCCATAGTCGGAATTTAAAGTCACCTGGTGTAGGGGCATCCTCACTGGGCCTCCCACAGTGGTCACACTTGCCACCCCCACACTGGTACTTTCGTAACCTTCGGGGAACAGGGTTTCACTTACCAGGGTAAAGTCAGCCCTGGTGTCTCTTAAGATCTTCACGGGGATGGGGTCTGCGTCACCCATCCTTACGGTTCCTTGACACACGAATGGGTGAACTTTCTTCTCCCCACTCAGCATGGGTTTATCCCGCACTCTCTCGGCCCTCTGGTCCTCGAACATCACTAAAGCAATGTGTCCCCGCTGCTTAGGGCGTCTGCATTCCCGTGCGACGTGTCCGGGTATTCCGCAATTGTAGCAGCGGCCCCTCGGCGGAGACCATCCGCCACCGCTCGCCTTAGCACTGCCTCCTGAGGCCGTCGCACCCTGCGTCTTTCCCGCACCGCTTGTTGACTCCTTGGTCGCAACGACAGCTCCCGAGCTCTCCGCTTGGTTCTTCTTGATTGGTTCTACAGTACCTTTTGATCCTCGGGTGTTCCAACTTGAGAGGTGGGATTTGGGAGAACTCGTTCCTGTCCTCCATCTATCCGTCCTTCTATAACTCCTATCGTTTCCGACGTATGCGGGTGGTCGGTTCTGTCCCTCTCGGTGTGGGCGTAGGGCTTCTTCTAACATGTCGGCCCGGTCGGCTGCGGCCCTCAGGTCCTTTATGTCCGCCTCCTTTATCCTCATCCTGATCTCAGGAGAGAGCACGGACATAAACTTTTCCATGGCCATTAGTTCCTTGACCTCTTCGACCGACCTTGCTTCTTCAGAGTCCAGCCACTTTAGGAGCTTTCTTTCTATGTCCCTCGCCGTCTCCGCATACGACTTTCCTGGCAACCGGGTACATTCTCTAAACCTCTTCCGGTAACACTCTGGCGTGAGTTTAAAGGAACGGAGCACAGCTCGTTTTACCGCATCGTAGTTAGTGCATTCTTGGAAGTCGAGCATAGTGAAGGCTTGGCGAGCTTCCCCTGTGAGCCTCCCTTGGACCAACTCCGCCCACTCCGCCCTCGGCCACCTCTTCATAGCAGCAACTCTCTCAAAGTGATCGAAGAAACTTTCGGCTTCACTAGGCACAAAGACCGGCAGGTCTCGTTCCCTCACTCGTCGGTCTTCCTGTGGCGGGGCAGGGGCACCTAGTCCCAGTTCAGCTCGCTTCAGCTCCACCTCCTGGTTGGCTTCTATTTCCATTTGTCTCAGCCTAACTTCTTGCTCTCGTTCTTCCCTGCGTAGCTGTGCTTCTCGTTCTTGCTCTTCCCGGCGCAGCTGTGCTTCTCGCTCTTGCTCTTCCCGGCGCAGCTGTGCTTCTCGTTCCTCACGCTTCGTCTGTGCTTCTCGCTCCTGTTCCTCCCGGCGCAGCTGTGCTTCTCGCTCCTCACGCTTCGTCTGTGCTTCTCGCTCCTCACGCTTCGTCTGTGCTTCTCGCTCCTGTTCTTCCCGGCGCAGCTGCGCTTCTCGCTCCTCACGCTTCGTCTGTGCTTCTCGCTCCTGTTCTTCCCGGCGCAGCTGCGCTTCTCGCTCCTCACGCTTCGTCTGTGCTTCTCGCTCCTGTTCTTCCCGGCGCAGCTGTGCTTCTCGCTCCTCTTTGCGCTGCTGTGCCTCTAGCTGCAGCTTCATTATTTCCAGCTTAATGCTGTGCCTGCTGCCGCCGGATCCCCTGCTGCTTCCACCAATACTCAAGTGTTCACCCTCACTGGCAGGTGTTTGGGGCCGTTCCTCCCCCAAAGCTTCGTCTCGAGCCTTGAGCTGAGCCATTATCTCTAGTCTTCTTTCACCAACTCGGGCAGATTTCAGTTTTATTCCAAAATGATCCGCTATAGCCTGTAACTGTGCCTTGGTGCACTCTTCCAGCACCTGTTCGTCTCTAGAGTCAATAAACCTGGTTACTTTATCATCCTCCATCTTGTGCTATGAGTGGTAACCTGCGCCTGATCTCTAACACCACTACCAAGTACCACCACTGCAACCTTTACTTCGATCGGTATCCTGGCGAGGTCGCCAATGTTGGGGTTTCACCTCTCTATTATTCTCTACCCTTACTCTGGGGTGAGCAATAGTTATGCTCAAGGTAACTCACCGTAGCCCTGCGGGTCTTCCCTCGATCCTCACGGCGCCACTGCACGCCAGGAGAGTCTCCCAGTCAATCTTAACGGCCTCTTATTAAGAAAGAGTGAGAACACGACTCGATCACATCGACCGTCGTGTGCCCTCCCCAACAATAGGGCTCTACGGTTAATCACAAAGTCGCCAATTGGTGTTTAAGGTGGCCAATAACACCATCAGTGGACTGGTGTATTTAGTGGTAGCCTTGGCAAGGTCACACTCAAAGATCAGGAATCAGGCAGGTACTTATTGTTATTACTCTATGTTTACCAGTATAATATAGCCACAAGATCAATGGAGGGGATGATAAAAACACAAAGGGAGTTTTGTATTTTACTTAAAATGTATGAAAGATGTCACAAGGCCACACAATAATCTATAAATCAACTGATCCTGACTCGGCCGGTAATTCCCACGGATATTATGCGATCACTAGAGGGCAACACTCTCCCCTCCTCATCAAGTGTCAAGAACAGCTGATCGCAATGGCCTCTCCGCGCGAACTTGGCTTGTTTTCTAGATTCACGCGCGCTGTTTCTTTAAACTTTCCAATATTACTAGAAACTCGCACACTCGATATTGGCACAAATAAACCGTATTACTCAGTTACACTGTACTCAGGCTCAAACAGTCTTTTCTACAATCAATGCTATAATGATTCACTGTAATGGCTTCACATTGTTCTTCACTCAACCATATATTATGAAATATTAACACTGGAGTTTTCAATACTTTCTCTCGTGGGCGATAACGCAATAATTCACTGTACTCACAAATGATTATTCACTGAATGAACATAGACATATATATGGTATATAAATCAATCATCAATACATGGAAAATAAATAGTTTCTGGGCATATAGCCTAACCTCCAAATACTGGCATAATCTTATATATAATTCACCACTATATGTTCATATCAAAATCTATAGAAAGATATACACAACACAGTAAATTTATCACTGGTTCCTGGTGCCTGTACACACCAATAATCAACATGAATATTACAAGTACTCTTGATAGTACTGTCCAGCACACTGGTGCTTTACCGTGACATGGGTGAGACTTGCTCACGACATATAAAATCCTCAGGCTAGATAATATAGCCGAATAATATAGCTAACTAAAGGGGAATGGGGGAGGGAACTAGAACCACCTACTTCACCCTATCCTGCGATGAGAGTCGAGATGTAGCTCCTGGTCCTCGTGTCGGGAACGCCCCCACACTACACGTCGTCGTGTCCTACCAGAGCCTCTCGTCGTCCCACCGTTTAGCGCGTCGTCTCCGTGCCTCCTCACTGCAGGTCCGTCCTCCTTCTTGACTTCTTGAAGGTTGGAGTCGGTCTCCTGGCCGTCGTCTTCTCCCAGCAACGGCTGTCGCCTACGTCTTAGCTACAGTCGTCCGGTTTCCCCAACTAGTCCTCTCTTCCTCAGCTACCCAGTGGCTCTGTCTGCCACTACGCTGTCACGGACTGGTGAATTGCCACAGACGTCACGTACGTCACTGCACGGCTTCACTGCTACTGGCACAGTACCTGACTGGAGCACTTGTTGCTCAAATAACCGTCAATTCCCTCTTCTGGTTCAACACATGAACTAGGGAAGACTTCTCAGAGTACTGGCGGACTTCAGGTGACGCGTAAATCCACGGGAGCGAGGTACAACTGTCCTACTGACAAGACCATCCGTCGCACGTCCGACCTCTATGACGTGTCGTGTCTGACTGCTGGCGCCAGCCCGGCGCGCTGGCCGGACCCCCTTCCTTCGTGACGTCACTTTCGCCACGGGAGGTTTTCATTGGCTCCCGGTGCCACATTGCTGTCGGTGACCAATCCGGTGCCACTGACGTCACACGGTTTTGGCGGGAGATCAGGGAAGCCAGCGCCATCTTGGCTCCCTAAAGGGCCTAAACCACAGGCCAAAATATCACTATTTCACAAATTTCTCGGCTCTCCGAGAACACTTCACTCTCTCCCATATATCAAATTGTAGCCTGCAACGTAGAGAACGCTTGGGAAAAGTAGACATGACTCTTACTGCAGGCGTGGGAGAATTATAAGGGGGGGAACTCCGTCACAATATATATTTTAAGATAAATAGGAAAACCAGGGATATACTGAACATCTTGTTTCAGAATCTTTACTTTAAAATGCATAACGTTTTGAATACTTCTCGTATTCATCATCAGATCTAAAAGAAAAAACAGAAATCACAATCAAATAGCTGGTAAACAAAGAACTCATACTGAATATAATTGCCTATCAAAAGAAAGGAAAATGCTTAAAAAACAAAACACTTAAGCGCACTTAAAGTGATCAGTACAAATAAAACTTAATAACTGTCACATATATTAAAACTAATTTAAAATCCATTAAACTACAAGATGAAATTTATAACTACTAAAACAAACCATTCTATTAAACTTACGTGAAGTGATCAGAAGTGAAACTTGATACCTAACACATAGATACTAAACACTATAACAAATATTTATATAATGACTACAAATCTACAAAAAATGTATGTAAAATACAAATTTGTATTTTACATACATTTTTTGTAGATTTGTAGATGTGCCAACAACTATTGGCTCCAACTCTGCTCCCAGATACAGACTGCAGCGGAGACAGGCAATGTAAGGGGAATGTATGACGGCATCAAGCAGGCCCTCGGCCCAATCCAGAGGACGGCATCAAGCAGGCCCTCGGCCCAATCCAGAGGAAGACCGCTCCTCTGAAATCTGCCACTGGCGAGGTGATTCAGGACCAGAGACTGCAGCTGAAGCGCTGGGTCGAGCACTACTCTGAGCTATACGCCAGGGACAATGTGGTCACCGAAGATGCCCTGAGCGCCATTAAGTGTCTGCCTGTGTTAATGGAGCTCGACAGCGAACCGACCCTGGAAGAACTCAGCGATGCCCTAGACTCCCTTGCTTCTGGTAAAGCTCCTGGCAAAGATGGCATTCCTGCTGAGACCTTGAAGTGCTGCAGAGGTAGCCTGCTCATGGAGCTGCATGAAATTCTCTGCCTCTGCTGGGAAGAAGGAGAGGTGCCACAGGACATGAGGGATGCCAACGTCGTCACACTGTATAAGAATAAAGGTGACAGGGGCGACTGCAACAACTACCGTGGAATCTCCCTCCTCAGTTTTGTCGGAAAGCTGTTTGCTCAAGTCGCATTGAAGAGGCTCCAAGTTCTTGCAGAGAGAGTCTATCCAGAATCACAATGCGGATTCAGAGCTGGCAGGTCCACCATCGACATGGTCTTTTCCCTCAGACAACTGAAGGATAAATGCAGGGAACAGAAGCAGTCACTCTTCGTAGCCTTCATAGATCTGACGAAGGCCTTCGACTTCGTCAGCAGGGATGGCCTGTTCAAGATCCTCCCCAAGATCGGATGCCCACCCAGGCTCCTCAGCATCATCAGATCTTTCCATGAGAACATGAGGGGCACTGTGGTCTAACATCAGACGCCTTTGACATCCGAAGTGGAGTAAAGCAGGGCTGCAGTACTGGCTCCAACCCTATTCGTGATTTTCTTCGCAGTTGGTCGGATGGAAAGCTCTTTAACCTCGCCAGGCTGAGAGCCAAGACGAAGGTTCGGCTGAGGTGTCTGCGCGACTTTCTTTTTGCCGACGACGCAGCAGTCACTGCCCACTCAGCTGAAGACCTCCAATGGCTCATAACCCGCTTCAGCGAGGCCTCTCAGGCTTTCGGACTCACCATCAGTCTGAAGAAAACACAAGTCATGGGACAAGGAGTGGACTCCCCACCTGACATCGGCATCTCTGATTCCAAACTGGAAACTTCGTGTACCTGGGCTCCACAATCTTTGACTCCCTCTCTCTTGATACGGAGCTAAACAAACGCATCGGTAAGGCATCTACTACCATGTCCTGATTGACAAAGAGAGTGTGGGCCAACAATAGGCTAACTGAGTATACTAAGATTCAGGTTAACAGATCCTGTGTCCTGAGCACTCTCCTTTATGGCAGTGAGTCTTGGACACTCCGCGCCCGTCAGGAAAGACAGCTGAATGCCTACCACATGCGCTGCCTTAGACACATCTTGGACATCACCTGGCAGGACAAGGTGACAAACAACAACGTCTTGGGGAGAGCAAGAATCACCAGCATGTACACAATGCTGAAACAGAGACGAATGCGCTGGCTCGGGCACGTTGTGCGAATGGGCGACGGCAGGATCCCCAAGGATCTCCTGTACGGAGAGCTGAGGCAGGGAAAGCGTCCAACAGGCAAGCCCCAGTTACGGTACAAAGACGTATGCAAGAGGGACCTGAAAGCCATGGACGTCGATTTTGCTATATGGGAGACACTGGCTGCAGACCGTTCAGCCTGGAGGCAGTCTGTTCAAAGAGGTCTCCCGAAGTTCGAGGACTCACTTGCCAAGGAATCGGAGGCAAAGAGACAGATAAGGAAAGCCGGTAGCCAGGAAGACAGACCAGATCGGACTTCGTTTCTGCTCGGTGTGGGATGGACTGACACTCTCGGATTGGCCTCATCAGAAACACGAGACGCTGCACCAGGATTGACAACTAGGGCGCAACTCCATAGTCTCCCGAGACTGAAGGATGCCTACTACTATGTATATATATATATATATATATATATATATATATATATATATATATATATATATATATATATATATATATATATATATATATATATATATATATATATATATATATATATATGACTGAAAACTCAAACCCCAGAAGTGACTCGAACCCATACTCCCAGGAGCAACGCAACTGGTAACTACAGGGCGCCTTAATCCGCTTGACCATCACGGCCAGACAAAAGGAGGTGATAGCCGAAGCTATTTGAACCACTTCCCCGCCGGCAACTCGGATGGTAATCTTGGGCATAGCATTTCACCAAATTACCTCATTCTTTGGGGCACACGTGAGGAACACAAATGCGAACAAGCCTGAATGGTCCCCAGGACCATTCAGGGGACCATTCTTCCTTCTACTACCTTTTGTCCGGCCGTGATGGTCAAGCGGATTAAGGCGCCCTGTAGTTACCAGTTGCGTTGCTCCTGGGAGTATGGGTTCGAGTCACTTCTGGGGGAGTGAGTTTTCAGTCGCATATAGTCCTGGGGACCATTCAGGCTTGTTCGCATTTGTGTTCCTCACGTGTGCCCCAAAGAATGAGGTGATTTGGTGAAATGCTATGCCCAAGATTACCATCCGAGTTGCCGGCGGGGAAGTGGTTCAAATAGCTTCGGCTATCACTTCCTTTTGTCCGGCCGTGATGGTCAAGCGGATTAAGGCGCCCTGTAGTTACCAGTTGCGTTGCTCCTGGGAGTATGGGTTCGAGTCACTTCTGGGGTGTGAGTTTTCAGTCGCATATAGTCCTGGGGACCATTCAAGCTTGTTCGCATATATATATATATATATATATATATATATATATATATATATATATATATAAATATATATATATATATATATATATATATATATATATATATATATATATATATATATATATATATATATATATATATATATATATATGTCGTACCTAGTAGCCAGAACGCACTTCTCAGCCTACTATGCAAGGCCCGATTTGCCTAATAAGCCAAGTTTTCTTGAATTAATGTTTTTTCGACGACCTAACCTACCTAACCTAACCTAACCTAACTTTTTCGGCTACCTAACCTAACCTAACCTATAAAGATAGGTTAGGTTAGGTTAGGTTAGGTAGGGTTGGTTAGGTTCGGTCATATATCTACATTAATTTTAACTACAATAAAAAAAAATTGACCTCATACATAATGAAATGGGTAGCTTTATCATTTCAAAAGAAAAAAATTAGAGAAAATATATTAATTCAGGAAAACTTGGCTTATTAGGCAAATCGGGCCTTGCATAGTAGGCTGAGAAGTGCGTTCTGGCTACTAGGTACGACATATATATATATATATATATATTAGTATATTTTGGTAGCAGTCTTTCCTGTAGACATATATTATTAAATATGACCGAAAAAGTAAGATTAATAATTCTAACACGAATTTTCTCAATCTTTCGTACATTACGCTTCACTGTTGGAGGTAAATTAAAAATCAATTCTCCAAAATTCATTTTTATTTCTAGTCTGACGCGACACGGGCGCGTTTCGTAAAACTTATTACATTTTCAATGACTTTAGTTCACAAATACACAACTGAATAGAACTTACGTATCTCCGATTTTATATCTACATTTGAGTGAGGTGGAAGGGGTGATGTGGCATTAACACAAGACAGAACAAGGGTATTAATAGGGTATTAATTTCATCAACACAAGACAGAATAAGGGTATTAATAGGGTATTAATTTCATCAACACAAGACAGAACACGAAACAATGGATATTGAATAGAAGTGTTTGTAGAAAGCCTATTGGTCCATATTTCTTGATGCTTCTATATTGGAGCGGAGTCTTGAGGTGGGTAGAATATAGTTGTGCAATAATTGGCTGTTGATTGCTGGTGTTGACTTCTTGATGTGTAGTGCCTCGCAAACGTCAAGCCGCCTGCTATCGCTGTATCTATCGATGATTTCTGTGTTGTTTACTAGGATTTCTCTGGCGATGGTTTGGTTGTGGGAAGAGATTATATGTTCCTTAATGGAGCCCTGTTGCTTATGCATCGTTAAACGCCTAGAAAGAGATGTTGTTGTCTTGCCTATACACTGGCTTTTTTGGAGCTTAGAGTCCCCAAGTGGGCATTTGAAGGCATAGACGACGTTAGTCTCTTTTAAAGCGTTCTGTTTTGTGTCTGGAGAGTTTCTCATGAGTAGGCTGGCCGTTTTTCTGGTTTTATAGTAAATCGTCAGTTGTATCCTCTGATTTTTGTCTGTAGGGATAACGTTTCTATTAACAATATCTTTCAGGACCCTTTCCTCCGTTTTATGAGCTGTGCAAAAGAAGTTCCTGTAAAATAGTCTAATAGGGGGTATAGGTGTTGTGTTAGTTGTCTCTTCAGAGGTTGCATGGCTTTTCACTTTCCTTCTTATGATGTCTTCGACGAAACCATTGGAGAAGCCGTTATTGACTAGGACCTGCCTTACCCTACAGAGTTCTTCGTCGACTTGCTTCCATTCTGAGCTGTGGCTGAGAGCACGGTCGACATATGCGTTAACAACACTCCTCTTGTACCTATCTGGGCAGTCGCTGTTGGCATTTAGGCACATTCCTATGTTTGTTTCCTTAGTGTAGACTGCAGTGTGGAAACCTCCGCCCTTTTCCATGACTGTTACATCTAGAAAGGGCAGCTTCCCATCCTTTTCCATCTCGTAAGTGAAACGCAGCACGGAACTCTGCTCAAATGCCTCCTTCAGCTCCTGCAGATGTCTGACATCAGGTACCTGTGTAAAAATGTCGTCAACATACCTGCAGTATATGGCCGGTTTCAAGTTCATGTCGACTAAGACTTTTTGCTCGATGGTACCCATGTAGAAGTTTGCAAACAGGACACCTAGGGGAGAACCCATGGCGACCCCATCTACTTGCTTATACATGTGCCCATCCGGGCTCAAGAAGGGTGCCTCTTTAGTACAAGCTTGGAGTAGTTTCCTCAGAATATTTTCTGGTATGTCAAGAGGAGTACAGGCTGGATCACGATACACTCTGTCGGCTATCATTCCGATTGTCTCGTCCACAGGTACGTTGGTAAACAGCGATTCTACGTCCAACGAGGCTCTTATCCCTGTGGCCCGTGTGCCCCGCAGTAAGTCAACAAATTCCTTTGGAGACTTCAGGCTGAAGGCGCAAGGAACATAAGGAGTCAGCAGGCCGTTGAGTCGCTTCGCCAGTCTGAACGTGGGTGTGGGTATCTGGCTAATGATTGGCCGAAGTGGGTTTCCAGGCTTGTGCGTCTTGACATTTCCATACGCATATCCAGGTTTATATTCCCCAATGATCTTTGGCAGGTGGAGTCCGGATTTCTTGGCGTTCACAGTTTCGATCAGTTTGTTGACCTTTGCTTTTAATTCGGCTGTAGTGTGAGCTGTAATTCAGTTGTGTATTTGTGAACTAAAGTCTTTGAAAATGTAATAAGTTTTACGAAACGCGCCCGTGTCGCGTCAGACTAGAAATAAAAATGAATTTTGGAGAATTGATTTTTTATTTATCTCCAACAGTGAAGCGTAATATACGAAAGATTGAGAAAATTCGTGTTAGAATTATTAATCTTACTTTTTCGGTCATATTTAATAATATATGTCTACAGGAAAGACTGCTACCAAAATATACTAATATTAAAGCGCACGACCCAGCAGCAAGGAATCAAGCCTTGACGATAAAATATCGCCAGGATCTGATTCGTGATCAGATATACAAGGCAGAGAATGAAATCAAAGACAACAAAACGCAACTACTTCATGCTACAAACGAGTGGAGAAATACCAACATCGACGATAGTATCCGTACCCGCATTGAACAACACCTCGACATCCTCACAGACCAACATCACCTCAGCACTGAAACAAGGATTATCAAGAAACTAACAACATTATATGGAGGACCTATGGCAATTCCACGACCAAGAGATGGCTTCCTGAATCTTGCAGGAATTAACCTCACTGAGGACCAAGTCACTCTCCTAAATCTGGGCATAAACTGTCATGTTATGTCCAGACCGAGTGAGATGGCCCGGAAAGTAGAGTTGGAAATTCTGTTGGACGACATATTCGACCTCGAGACACAAAAGGTCACTACCAAAGATACCTTACAAGCAGAACTTATTGCAGAAGGAGGAAAGAATCGAGGCAACTACAGAAGCACCATACTGTCCCCCGAGCTTAAAGCGGCAGCTAAAAGCCTTCGTGAGAACAAGGAAATAGTTGTCAGGAGAGGTGACAAGTCGCCAATATATGTCATTCTTAAAAAAGACGAATATCTGGCGAAAATGAACATCATACTCTCTGACCAAACTAAATTCCAAAGGGTAACGAAGGACACTACAGCCGAATTAAAAGCAAAGGTCAACAAACTGATCGAAACTGTGAACGCCAAGAAATCCGGACTCCACCTGCCAAAGATCATTGGGGAATATAAACCTGGATATGCGTATGGAAATGTCAAGACGCACAAGCCTGGAAACCCACTTCGGCCAGTCATTAGCCAGATACCCACACCCACGTACAGACTGGCGAAGCGACTCAACGGCCTGCTGACTCCTTATGTTCCTTGCGCCTTCAGCCTGAAGTCTCCAAAGGAATTTGTTGACTTACTGCGGGGCACACGGGCCACAGGGATAAGAGCCTCGTTGGACGTAGAATCGCTGTTTACCAACGTACCTGTGGACGAGACAATCGGAATGATAGCCGACAGAGTGTATCGTGATCCAGCCTGTACTCCTCTTGACATACCAGAAAATATTCTGAGGAAACTACTCCAAGCTTGTACTAAAGAGGCACCCTTCTTGAGCCCGGATGGGCACATGTATAAGCAAGTAGATGGGGTCGCCATGTGTTCTCCCCTAGGTGTCCTGTTTGCAAACTTCTACATGGGTACCATCGAGCAAAAAGTCTTAGTCGACATGAACTTGAAACCGGCCATATACTGCAGGTATGTTGACGACATTTTTACACAGGTACCTGATGTCAGACATCTGCAGGAGCTGAAGGAGGCATTTGAGCAGAGTTCCGTGCTGCGTTTCACTTACGAGATGGAAAAGGATGGGAAGCTGCCCTTTCTATATGTAACAGTCATGGAAAAGGGCGGAGGTTTCCACACTGCAGTCTACACTAAGGAAAGAAACATAGGAATGTGCCTAAATGCCAACAGCGACTGCCCAGATAGGTACAAGAGGAGTGTTGTTAATGCATATGTCGACCGTGCTCTCAGCCACAGCTCAGAATGGAAGCAAGTCGACGAAGAACTCTGTAGGGTAAGGCAGGTCCTAGTCAATAACGGCTTCTCCAATGGTTTCGTCGAAGACATCATAAGAAGGAAAGTGAAAAGCCATGCAACCTCTGAAGAGACAACTAACACAACACCTATACCCCCTATTAGACTATTTTACAGGAACTTCTTTTCCACAGCTCATAAAACGGAGGAAAGGGTCCTGAAAGATATTGTTAATAGAAACGTTATCCCTACAGACAAAAATCAGAGGATACAACTGACGATTTACTATAAAACCAGAAAAACGGCCAGCCTACTCATGAGAAACTCTCCAGACACAAAACAGAACGCTTTAAAAGAGACTAACGTCGTCTATGCCTTCAAATGCCCACTTGGGGACTGTAAGCTCCAAAAAACCCAGTATATAGGCAAGACAACAACATCTCTTTCTAGGCGTTTAACGATGCATAAGCAACAGGGCTCCATTAAGGAACATATAATCTCTTCCCACAACCAAACCATCGCCAGAGAAATCCTAGTAAACAACACAGAAATCATCGATAGATACAGCGATAGCAGGCAGCTTGATGTTTGCGAGGCACTACACATCAAGAAGTCAACACCAGCAATCAACAGTCAATTATTGCACAACTATATTCTACCCACCTCAAGACTCCGCTCCAATATAGAAGCATCAAGAAATATGGACCAATAGGCTTCCTACAAACACTTCTATTCAATATCCATTGTTTCGTGTTCTGTCATGTGTTGATGAAATTAATACCCTATTAATACCCTTGTTCTGTCTTGTGTTGATGAAATTAATACCCTATTAATACCACATTTTGTTCTGTCTTGTGTTAATGCCACATCACCCCTTCCACCTCACTCAACTGTAGATATAAAATCGGAGATACGTAAGTTCTATTCAGTTGTGTATTTGTGAACTAAAGTCTTTGAAAATGTAATAAGTTTTACGAAACGCGCCCGTGTCGCGTCAGACTAGAAATAGAAATGAATTTTGGAGAATTGATTTTTAATTTACCTCCAACAGTGAAGCGTAATGTACGAAAGATTGAGAAAATTCGTGTTAGAATTATTAATCTTACTTTTTCGGTCATATTTAATAATATATATATATATATATATATATATATATATATATATATATATATATATATATATATATATATATATATATATATATATATATATATATATATATATGTCGTACCTAGTAGCCAGAACGCACTTCTCAGCCTACTATGCAAGACCCGATTTGTTTAATAAGCCAAGTTTTCATGAATTAATTGTTTTTCGACTACCTAACCTACCTAACCTAACCTAACCTAACTTTTTTGGCTACCTAACTTAACCTAACCTATAAAGATAGGTTAGGTTAGGTTAGGTAGGGTTGGTTAGGTTCGGTCATATATCTACGTTAATTTTAACTCCAATAAAAAAAAATTTACCTCATACATAATGAAATGGGTAGCTTTATCATTTCATAAAAAAAAAATTAGAGAAAATATATTAATTGAGGAAAACTTGGCTTATTAGGCAAATCGGGCCTTGCATATTAGGCCGAGAGGTGCATTCTGGCTACTAGGTACGACATATTTATATATATATATATATATATATATATATATATATATATATATATATATATATATATATATATACATATATATATATATATAAATATATATATATATATATATATATATATATATATATATATATATATATATATATATATATATATATGTCGTACCTAGTAGCCAGAACGCACTTCTCAGCCTACTATGCAAGGCCCGATTTGCCTATTAAGCCAAGTTTTCCTGAATTAATATATTTTCTCTATTTTTTTTCTTATGAAATGATAAAGCTACCCATTTCATTACATATGAGGTCATTTATTTTTTATTGGAGTAAAAATTAACGTAGATATATGACCGAACCTAACCAACCCTACCTAACCTAACCTAACCTATCTTTATAGGTTAGGTTAGGTTAGGTAGCCGAAAAAGTTAGGTTAGGTTAGGTTAGGGAGGTTAGGTAGTCGAAAAACAATTAATTCATGAAAACTTGGCTTATTAGGCAAATCGGGCCTTGCATAGTAGGCAGAGAAGTGCGTTCTGGCTACTAGGTACGACATATATATATATATATATATATATATATATAGGAGTTTGTGAGGGTACCACCTCTGGTGCCAATGTGGGGACCCATAGCCTCGGAGAAGAAAATAAAAAGTATTCAGAGGAGACCTTGTGGTTTCTCACTGAACACTAATATTATCTTCTCCTACCACCCCCATTCTTTTGTATGTACACATATATATTTACTTTATTTGAACTTTGTTAAAAAAAAGGAGTTACATATGGGTTACAAAGATGGTTGTCATAGGTTGTCGAGTTCCTCCAGCTCCTCAGATGGCGGGCAGGAACCCTGGATGCAGTGCGCATTTCCCCTCTGTATCGCCACACTGAGGCGCTGGAAAAGAAAGCTTGCAGCTCTCGGGTCCCTTGTTGTTTCAATGAGCCTAGAACCCAGTTCCTTCAAAAAACTGGTAGCACTTTTACCCCAGGCGCCGAGCGTCTCAGAAGCAATGGGGACAAAATTGTAGTGGTGATCCAGTTCTCTATACTTACGGGATTTGGCTGCTTCCCTGTGGGTGGCAGCGCCACCTGGTTGTGCAACACTGAGGTTTTTGTAGGTGTTAGCCAGGGTTGATACGCACGTGTAGTCCCATACCAACTGCTTGCCATTCTTCCAGGGGTTCACTGTGATACCATCCGGGCGACCAATAAGAGCATCAGAGTTACGGGGCGTTAGGTAACGGGGCTCTCTTTCAGCTGGGCATCCAGCTGTGGTGAGGCTCCTCTTGATGATGTCGTTAACTTCACTGTGCCTCGAGTGCCATCCCCCTGTGCTTTGGCAGAGTAGGCCATGGTGACCGTACCTGTCAGCCACCACCTCGCCGCAAATACACCTATATCTGGTGTGGATTGGGGCAGCAAGGCGGAGGGCCACAGCAATTCGGAGGGCGTGTGGTGTGAGATGCGTGCCAGTTGCCGACATTGGGGTTGCTAACAGGAAATCCCCTGCATGTGGTGCTGCTACTGCTGTGAGGCGAGCAATGTCGTGTTGTGTTGTTGCAGCATCCAGGCACTCTGCAGCAACTTGGTCTACAATGGGACCATCCCAGCTGGATTGCTTGTGGGATTTTGGGGATGGTGGTTGAGGTGATTGGCCTGCACGAGAGGCCCACTCTGTGGCACAGCGTGTAAAATTGGGATCATGTACACCTGCCAGCTGATGTAAGTGGGCAGGTAGAATTTCCTTCACAAGGTCGTCGGATGCTGATAAGGAGGACAGGAAGGCTGGAACAGTGATTTGCGTTGCTGTTCGAACTCCGAGGCCCCCAAGTCTTACGGGAAGAGAGGCTTGTTTCCACTGTAGGTCATCGAGAGAGAGGTTAAGGGCTTTTTCTAGCATTGATTTCAGTAACCGGTCATACTCACTTAGTTTTTGGCTACTGTAAGATGGTGAACACCTCAGAAAGTAGGTTAACCTGGGGAGGGACAGACATCTGGTGATGAGGTAGAGTGCATCATGAGCATCAATATCCTCAATCCTCCCATCCATCCTCTTAAGGTCGGCGATTTTCTTATCAAGGACCTCATCGATGGCTTTCAACCCCAGGGGAGCTCCTAGTAGTGTGCTGTCTTCAGGTTTAGGTTTATGGATATTTGGCAGAAGACCCTCTATTCTCTCTACGATGCCCTGGTTGGAACATATTATTTCACATTTAGAAGGGTTCAGGGTGAGGCCTAAAACTGCACCTTGCTCCTGGATTTTTCTGATGTCCTCCAGGAGGGAGTCTTGGGAACCAGCTAGGGTACCATCATCCAAGAACCAGATGTTAAGCTCGCTGGACAGGACCTCTGTGACTATATATATATAGTCACCTAACCTAACCTACCTTTATAGGTTAGGTTTGGTTAGGTAGTAGAAAAAGTTAGGTTAGGTTAGGTTAGGTAGGTTAGGTAGTCGAAAAAACATTAATTCATGAAAACTTGGCTTATTAGGCAAATCGGGCCTTGCATAGTAGGCTGAGAAGTGCGTTCTGGCTACTAGGTACGACATATATATATATATATATATATATATATATATATATATATATATATATATATATATATATATATATATATATATATATATGTCGTACCTAATAGCCAGAACGCACTTCTCTGCCTACTATGCAAGGCCCGATTTGCCAAATAAGCCAAGTTTTCATGAATTAATTGTTTTTCGACTACCTAACCTACCTAACCAAACCTAACCTTACTTTTTCGGCTACCTAACCTAACCTAACCTAAAAAGATAGGTTAGGTTAGGTTAGGTAGGGTTGGTTAGGTTTGGTCATATATATACGTTAATTTTAACTCCAATAAAAAAATATTGACCTCATACATAATGAAATGGGTAGCTTTATCATCTCATAAGAAAAAAAATTGAGAAAATATAATAATTCAGGAAAACTTGGCTTATTAGGCAAATCGGGCCTTGCATAGTAGGCCGAGAAGTGCGTTCTGGCTACTAGGTACGACATATATATATATATATATATATATATATATATATATATATATATATATATATATATATATATATATCTAGTCTGACGCGACACGGGCGCGTTTCGTAAAACTTATTACATTTTCACAAATACACAACTGAATAGAACTTACGTATCTCCGATTTTATATCTACATTTGAGTGAGGTGGAAGGGGTGATGTGGCATTAACACAAGACAGAACAAGGGTATTAATAGGGTATTAATTTCATCAACACAAGACAGAACACGAAACAATGGATATTGAATAGAAGTGTTTGTAGAAAGCCTATTGGTCCATATTTCTTGATGCTTCTATATTGGAGCGGAGTCTTGAGGTGGGTAGAATATAGTTATGCAATAATTGGCTGTTGATTGCTGGTGTTGACTTCTTGATGTGTAGTGCCTCGCAAACGTCAAGCCGCCTGCTATCGCTGTACCTATCGATGATTTCTGTGTTGTTTACTAGGATTTCTCTGGCGATGGTTTGGTTGTGAGAAGAGATTATATGTTCCTTAATGGAGCCCTGTTGCTTATGCATCGTTAAATGCCTAGAAAGAGATGTTGTTGTCTTGCCTATATACTGCGTTTTTTGGAGCTTACAGTCCCCAAGTGGGCATTTGAAGGCATAGACGACGTTAGTCTCTTTTAAAGCGTTCTGTTTTGTGTCTGGAGAGTTTCTCATGAGTAGGCTGGCCGTTTTTCTGGTTTTATAGTAAATCGTCAGTTGTATCCTCTGATTTTTGTCTGTAGGGATAACGTTTCTATTAACAATATCTTTCAGGACCCTTTCCTCCGTTTTATGAGCTGTGGAAAAGAAGTTCCTGTAAAATAGTCTAATAGGGGGTATAGGTGTTGTGTTAGTTGTCTCTTCAGAGGTTGCATGGCTTTTCACTTTCCTTCTTATGATGTCTTCGACGAAACCATTGGAGAAGCCGTTATTGACTAGGACCTGCCTTACCCTACAGAGTTCTTCGTCGACTTGCTTCCATTCTGAGCTGTGGCTGAGAGCACGGTCGACATATGCGTTAACAACACTTCTCTTGTACCTGTCTGGGCAGTCGCTGTTGGCATTTAGGCACATTCCTATGTTTGTTTCCTTAGTGTAGACTGCAGTGTGGAAACCTCCGCCCTTTTCCATGACTGTTACATCTAGAAAGGGCAGCTTCCCATCCTTTTCCATCTCGTAAGTGAAACGCAGCACGGAACTCTGCTCAAATGCCTCCTTCAGCTCCTGCAGATGTCTGACATCAGGTACCTGTGTAAAAATGTCGTCAACATACCTGCAGTATATGGCCGGTTTCAAGTTCATGTCGACTAAGACTTTTTGCTCGATGGTACCCATGTAGAAGTTTGCAAACAGGACACCTAGGGGAGAATCCATGGCGACCCCATCTACTTGCTTATACATGTGCCCATCCGGGCTCAAGAAGGGTGCCTCTTTAGTACAAGCTTGGAGTAGTTTCCTCAGAATATTTTCTGGTATGTCAAGAGGAGTACAGGCTGGATCACGATACACTCTGTCGGCTATCATTCCGATTGTCTCGTCCACAGGTACGTTGGTAAACAGCGATTCTACGTCCAACGAGGCTCTTATCCCTGTGGCCCGTGTGCCCCGCAGTAAGTCAACAAAATCCTTTGGAGACTTCAGGCTGAAGGCGCAAGGAACATAAGGAGTCAGCAGGCCGTTGAGTCGCTTCGCCAGTCTGTACGTGGGTGTGGGTATCTGGCTAATGATTGGCCGAAGTGGGTTTCCAGGCTTGTGCGTCTTGACATTTCCATACGCATATCCAGGTTTATATTCCCCAATGATCTTTGGCAGGTGGAGTCCGGATTTCTTGGCGTTCACATTTTCGATCAGTTTGTTGACCTTTGCTTTTAATTCGGCTGTAGTGTCCTTCGTTACCCTTTGGAACTTAGTTTGGTCAGAGAGTATGATGTTCATTTTCGCCAGATATTCGTCTTTTTTAAGAATGACATATATTGGCGACTTGTCACCTCTCCTGACAACTATCTCCTTGTTCTCACGAAGGCTTTTAGCTGCCGCTTTAAGCTCGGGGGACAGTATGGTGCTTCTGTAGTTGCCTCGATTCTTTCCTCCTTCTGCAATAAGTTCTGCTTGTAAGGTATCTTTGGTAGTGACCTTCTTTTGTGTCTCGAGGTCGAATATGTCGTCCAACAGAATTTCCAACTCTACTTTCCGGGCCATCTCACTCGGTCTGGACATAACATGACAATGGCCAATCATTAGCCAGATACCCACACCCACGTACAGACTGGCGAAGCGACTCAACAGCCTGCTGACTCCTTATGTTCCTTGCGCCTTCAGCCTGAAGTCTCCAAAGGAATTTGTTGACTTACTGCGGGGCACACGGGCCACAGGGATAAGAGCCTCGTTGGACGTAGAATCGCTGTTTACCAACGTACCTGTGGACGAGACAATCGGAATGATAGCCGACAGAGTGTATCGTGATCCAGCCTGTACTCCTCTTGACATACCAGAAAATATTCTGAGGAAACTACTCCAAGCTTGTACTAAAGAGGCACCCTTCTTGAGCCCGGATGGGCACATGTATAAGCAAGTAGATGGGGTCGCCATGGGTTCTCCCCTAGGTGTCCTGTTTGCAAACTTCTACATGGGTACCATCGAGCAAAAATTCTTAGTCGACATGAACTTGAAACCGGCCATATACTGCAGGTATGTTGATGACATTTTTACACAGGTACCTGATGTCAGACATCTGCAGGAGCTGAAGGAGGCATTTGAGCAGAGTTCCGTGCTGCGTTTCACTTACGAGATGGAAAAGGATGGGAAGCTGCCCTTTCTAGATGTAACAGTCATGGAAAAGGGCGGAGGTTTCCACACTGCAGTCTACACTAAGGAAACAAACATAGGAATGTGCCTAAATGCCAACAGCGACTGCCCAGATAGGTACAAGAGGAGTGTTGTTAACGCATATGTCGACCGTGCTCTCAGCCACAGCTCAGAATGGAAGCAAGTCGACGCAGAACTATGTAGGGTAAGGCAGGTCCTAGTCAATAACGGCTTCTCCAATGGTTTCGTCGAAGACATCATAAGAAGGAAAGTGAAAAGCCATGCAACCTCTGAAGAGACAACTAACACAACACCTATACCCCCTATTAGACTATTTTACAGGAACTTCTTTTCCACAGCTCATAAAACGGAGGAAAGGGTCCTGAAAGATATTGGTAATAGAAACGTTATTCCTCCAGACAAAAATCAGAGGATACAACTGACGATTTACTATAAAACCAGAAAAACGGCCAGCCTACTCATGAGAAACTCTCCAGACACAAAACAGAACGCTTTAAAAGAGACTAACGTCGTCTATGCCTTCAAATGCCCACTTGGGGACTGTAAGCTCCAAAAAACCCAGTATATAGGCAAGACAACAACATCTCTTTCTAGGCGTTTAACGATGCATAAGCAACAGGGCTCCATTAAGGAACATATAATCTCTTCCCACAACCAAACCATCGCCAGAGAAATCCTAGTAAACAACACAGAAATCATCGATAGATACAGCGATAGCAGGCGGCTTGACGTTTGCGAGGCACTACACATCAAGAAGTCAACACCAGCAATCAACAGCCAATTATTGCACAACTATATTCTACCCACCTCAAGACTCCGCTCCAATATAGAAGCATCAAGAAATATGGACCAATAGGCTTTTTACAAACACTTCTATTCAATATCCATTGTTTCGTGTTCTGTCTTGTGTTGATGAAATTAATACCCTATTAATACTCTTGTTCTGTCTTGTGTTGATGAAATTAATACCCTATTAATACCACATTTTGTTCTGTCTTGTGTTAATGCCACATCACCCCTTCCACCTCACTCAAATGTAGATATAAAATCGGAGATACGTAAGTTCTATTCCGTTGTGTATTTCTGAACTAAAGTCTTTGAAAATGTAATAAGTTTTACGAAACGCGCCCGTGTCGCGTCAGACTAGAAATAAAAATGAATTTTGGAGAATTGATTTTTTATTTACCTCCAACAGTGGAGGGTAATGTACGAAAGATTGAGAAAATTCGTGTTAGAATTATTAATCTTACTTTTTCGGTCATATTTAATAATATATGTCTACAGGAAAGACTGCTACCAAAATATACTAATATATATATATATATATATATATATATATATATATATATATATATATATATATATATATATATATATATATATATATATACAGTGGTACCTTGCATAACGAATTTAATCCGTTCCATGTTCGTCATGTGAAACGGACGTCATACAAAACGAGTGTCCCTCATGTAACCAGTGTGATTCACTGTTTATTGTGAAATTTCCCCAGTGTGCATGACATCAAATGGTCCCCAAAATATAATTTTTCTTTGTAAAATGATAAATTACCGTCCCTGAACATGTCTATGTAAAAATAATTACCAAATTCCACTTACTTTGGCTTTGAGGGCGTGGACAAGGTGTTCTGTGACGTCATCAGGGCCTGCTCGCCCGTGTGTGAAGCTCCCAGACACGGTCTGGCAGGCCATTCAAGCACCGCGTGTTGCCACAAATATATTTTCAAATATTTTTTCTATGCATTTCAAATGCGGTTTTATTTGTTTCTTTTATCGTATATGATGCATATTTGTGACCTTACAATATGTATACAGTAGAATGTTCATAATTTTCCATGAAACTGTGATACATGTGTCAGTAATGTGTCCACATTAAATGTTTATTGTCACAATATTACATGGTAAAAATTCACTAAAATTACAATATGTACAGTTTCACATACTATTTACACAGTAACACACTGTATTACACACTCAGTACTTTAGAGGTGCGTAATAGTCAACGAAGTAGTCCATGGTACACAGCGCGACTTTGCTCTCCTTGCACCAGCTACAATTTACAATTTTTTTACAATATAAAAAGCCATCCGATCAGTATCAGTGCCTGAATGGTGGCAACTAGTAACGTGGTGGCTAGAGAGAGGTAAAGCCACACAGACCTTCCTGGGAGAGTACCCTGGGCCGACAGTCTAGTAGCAGATCTATGGGAGTAGCAATCTTCTGGCTACAAACAATATATAATACACCCACTGAACTGCATTGCTGGGGTGCAGATATAATAACCCAGCTGGCGACCTTGTTAAGAAGAAGATAGAGAAGACAGGCAGGAAAGGAGTTCCTGCAACCTTTTTGTCTGGCAGGCAAGACTCAGGGAGGTTATGGTTATAAGGTAACCCTGAGTCTTCCTTCACTCCTCCACGGGTCTAGGCTGGAACTGTTAACAGTAGTTTCCCCGTGTTTGACTGATGGGCTTCCAGGGTGAATCAGTGGCACCCCCTTTTGTGGTGGAAGCAAAGACTTGCGGAGGTGGGCATTGTTGGTCCTCTCCTGTGTGATCAAGGAGACTCCGGAGAATCCCGGGAGTCGGAGGGGCTGAGTATTCGGCCTTTTGAGCCCCTAGCAGCTGAGTGCTAGCAGAGCCCCGGCCCACCCCCCGTGACAATATATATATGTATATATATATATATATATATATATATATATATATATATATATATATATATATATATATATATATATATATATATATATATATATATATATATATATATAATATATATATATATATATATATAATATATATATATATATAATATATATATATATATAATATATATATATATATATATATATATATATATATATATATATATATATATATATTATGACAGAATATTCTGTATTAACTGGTCGACGTCATACCTATGTACTCAGATTGAAGGTTACATCCTTCGTGGGGGCAGGTGTACGCTTGATTGCTGTAAAGGGTTCTCCATTGGCTTCGGGCTGTTTTTAATAAGGAGGTCGGTAGTCTTCTTTGTTTTATAGAATATGATCA
>NC_091208.1:4960712-4995060 GCF_040958095.1 Procambarus clarkii
TCCAGGCTGATATGTATATCCTTAGACTTTGGTGCCAGTCAGTGTGGATGGAGTTCAAGGCCTACCAGGGACCACAAGCCAGAACCTGCCCCCCCCCCCCCAGAGTGGCACGAGGAGCAATGGCCTTTAGAAATGCACATGTGGTTTGGAGCATTCCGTGTCCACCATTGACCGGGCCAGGCACCCAGAAAACTTTGGGCCTCAAAACAAACCCCTATTCTGGTTAAAACAACGAAAATAGACAAATGAGTGGACAGAGCTCCTCAAATGAAAACGAAAAAACGAGCATGACGTCAAACGAGCCGTGTCGCATGTCTGAGCAGCTCCCTCCCTTCCCGGGAGGGGAAAGGGGGAGCCCCAGACAATCCAGTGTTCTAACCATCAGTTCTAAGGCTGGATGTCCAAGCTCGCGAAAAGCCGCCGACTGGTGGGGGGACGGGTGTGGCCTGGGAGCCTTCGGGTCTCACCCAGAAAATGGCGTTTCATTACATTCAACGCTGGTTTTCTGGGGGGAGCCCCTTCGACTCCCTGGAGCTACATCACCAAAAACTAGAGGGACTTACTCAGGAGGAGATCGGTGCTCGCACCTCAACTCGAAGTCAAGACAACGGGCTGCAACCACCGACCCAAAGTGACACACGCCCTACTAGGCTCAGGAACATTTATGATGTAGCATGCAACCAGGACCCTGTTCGACCGCCAAAAACCCCGTGCCTGAATGTCAGCCCGAGACATGTTACCGAAGACGGCAGCAAGAGCAACAAAGTTATGAACGTCATGGACATGGGGATAGACCGCAGGCTGGCTGGACCGAATAACCCAGCGGACAACCTGAGAGACCCGAACCCGGGAACAGGATAGAAGGGAAACCAGATCAACCCAAAGCGTGTCTCCGGCCACCGAGGCTGTGGCGCGCAAATAACAGCGGAGCGCCTCAAACTGACAACACATGATGAACCACCGCCCTGACCAACCAAGCATCAACAACCCAAGGGCCCTCCGGAAAGCAGCAGTCTCATTCTTCACCAGAAAAGAAGGAGACGGCTGCAAACGAACAAACCTATCACCACGACCAAAAGGGCAAAAACCCCTGGGCCGAAGGAGAACATGAAGCTCTCCGACCCGACCCCCAGAGACCAAACGCCAACAAGAAAAGAACCTTAGAAAAACAATCCTGAACTAACGGGGGCCACAACAAAACAAGAAGAAGACAAGTACGAGAGCACCCTGTCCTAGGACCAATTCGGCTCAGGCGGCGCATGAGCAGGCCGGAGGTGAAACAACGCCCAAGACAGGCTTGCGAAATGGAACAGAAGTAACATTTATACTGAAAGCAAGCTGCAGCGGCTCTGCCAGCGCCGCACGATATGAGGCAACAGTATTCAGCATAAGATGACGGTCCTGAAACAGCCATGAGAGAAAGGACAAAACAACCTTAACCGAAAACGAAGAACAGCGACGGAGAGACAAACAGAACCCGAAGGACCGCCAGGAAACTTTATACTGCCGCCGAGACGAAGCCTGAAGCCCGAACACCATCAAAAAATTTTGAACTGGAGCTACCTGACCCAGCCACAATCACATCAGACAAAGAACTGATGGTTGGATCGCCGGCGCGGTGGGTCTAGGGCTCTCCCTTCCCCCTCCCGGGAAGGAGGGAGCTGCGCAGACATGCGGCGCGGCACGTGTGACGTCATGCTCGTTTGCTCGTTTTCATTTGGGGAGTTCTGTCCACTCGTTTTTTTCTCGTCTTTTTAACCAGAATAGGGTTAAACCGCTGACCCGCTGGTCAGCAGGTTAGACCCGCTGGAAAATTGAAAATAGTCATTAACAATAGAACTTTGTGTTAAATAGAGAATAAACGGGAGACCGCGTATGAGCCAGTGAACGAGGCTTTGTGTACATGCATGTATTAGGAAAAAAAAATAGTGAACGGTGATTCGCGGAACAGTGATGTGGAACGGGTATCACAACAACATATAAGTTGGAAGTGAATATTATAAATATAGAATACTAGAAGTATAGAATAGTGGCAAGAGGCGGCATCAGTGGTTATAAATCGGGTAACTGGAAACTGGTGACATCAACCTGGGCCACAAGAGGTCACCTGTACCGACCGGGGGACCAGCCTCGCTACCTACGCTAAATACCTGCCATAAAGTTTGAACAAAATAACATACATAATATTACAAATATACGGTATACATATAATATTATAAATATTAAACATATAAATATATATACATATATATTGTTACAAATATATATGTATATATGTAAATAATATTATAAATATATAGATATATACAACAAAACAAGGCAAAATGGGAGTAAGTAAACAAATTTGTGGCCACTGTAACAACTCCTTAAAGACGAAGGTAACGGGAATTGAATGTTATATCTGTAAGACTAGATTCCATTCGGCTTGTACAGGAGTGAGTAACACTACGGCACTGAGAGCTGGTCACTTGCTTTGGGTGTGTAAAAATGACCTGCCAGCTTGGAATATCCTAAAAAACCTTCTAGATAACATGAAGCATGATCGGAAAACATCATTCATTGGAAGCCTACCAGCCATCCAGAAGGAGTGGGAAAGGAACAACAATTCTAATATACAAGGGGCAGGAGGCTAGAGTCAGGGATGAAACTGAGGCTGAAACTCAGGAAGTTGTAAACTCTGACTCAGTAGGCCAGGATGTAGATGACAGTAAACTAGAAAGTGTACCAGACAGCACTGACAGCTCGATAGGTACAGACACTACGACGGTTCCCGATAGAGCAATTCAGAACAGAAGGACAGACTTATGCAAATTTTATGCAAAGGGCATATGCAGACATAGATATGCTGGTAATAAGAAAGGATTAGACTGCAGTTATCAACATCCAAAATTTTTTTTAAATATGCTTAGGAAAGGTGAGTGTCGATTTGGATCAATATGTAGGTTTTTCCATCCTGACATGTGCCAAACCTCACTGGAGGACAGAAAATGCTATGACCTCAGCTGCCCACACTTTCACGTGAAAGGCACGGAACGCTACATAAAGAGTGGCAAGCAGGATAATGAATTTGGAGGAAACTCTATAAATTTTTTATACCAGACCGGCAGAGAATTCATAAAGAGCAGCATGGAAAGGGTATGGAACTGGATGCCAGATCCACTTGCATTCCAGAATTACAGATACAATTACCCACCGAAAGGGAACTACAACTACGACAGGCAACTGCCCTACAACAATCAGTACTGGTCAGAACAAACTCATTATGTCCACGCATAATGGGCTTGCCGAAAAAGTCTCCCATTCAAACTATCACTAATAGAGTAACCTCATTCATCTTTGCCAATATACAAGGACTGAAAACAAGAACAAACAACAAAGTACAGTTCATTAAATGGCCTCGTCACGGAGTCAAATGCAGTATTTGGAGCTTTCACAGAAACCCATGCAGGGGAATTGTTGGACAGTGAGATCTGGATTCCATGATATAACCTATACAGGTGTGATAGGAAAATTAGGTCACATGGAGGAGTGGGTATGTATATTAGGGAAGACCTTGTATGCTCGGAGCTCCTAAACGTTACAAATGAGGTGGTAGAGGTACTGGGATTAAAAATAGAGAAAATAAATTTAGTGATTATTCGAATATACAAACCGCCAGATGCAACGACTGAGGAATTCACAGAACAGATAAGCAAAATAGAGAATAGCCTTGATAATTTGGAGGACCCGATACCTGATATTATCTTCCTAGGTGACTTCAACTTGCCTAGTCTCAGGTGGAAAATAGCAAACAATAATATTATACAAGGAAATCTATCAGGACCTAACCAACCACAAATTAGAGAACTACTTAGATTCTGTGACAAATTTTCACTCAATCAGCAGATATCGGAGCCAACGAGAAATGAAAATATTCTAGATCTGGTCTTTACGAACGATGAAGACATTATCAGAGACATTACGATATCAGATACCACATACTCAGATCACAAGCTCATTGAAGTGCAAACGACCATCAATACTCAGAATAGACCTAAAACGTTGATAAAGCGAGAGGGGCTATTCAGTAAATTCAATTTTAATAATAAAAGGATAGACTGCGAGATAATAAACAGGGAACTTACAAACATTCCATGGGGAACTGTTCTAAGTAATACAAGTCCTACAGAAGGAATAGAAAAACTGACTTCAGAAGCGTATCAAGTCTGTCTGAAACATGTTCCTTTGAGGAAAGCCAGAAAGAGATCTAACGTAGAAAGAGAACGCAGACGACACTATAAACGCAGGAAAAAAATAACGGAACTGCTTATGCAGACACGAATTTCCCGTCAAAGAAGGAATAATTTAAATAGGGAGATTGAAGAAATCGAGCGGAAATTGAAACACTCATATGAAACTGAAGAAAGGCAGTTAGAACAGAAAACAATTCAGGAAATAAAGAAAAATCCAAAATATTTCTTCTCATATGCGAAGTCAAAAGCAAAAACCACTGCCAGTATTGGACCTATTCGTACAAGTGAAGGTTCATACACGGAGGATGACAAAGAAATTAGTGAAATCCTAAAAAAGCAGTATGAGGACATGTTTAGCATTCCAATAAACAACATGAAGGTGGAAGATCCAGACAATTTCTTTATGCAGGATATTCAAATCCCTGTAAATATAACTGATATAAACACGAGCGCACTAAATTTTGAAAAAGAAATTGAAAACATGCCCATGCACTCTGCCCCAGGTCCAGACTCATGGAATTCAATATTTATAAAGAAATGCAAAGTGCCGGTAGCACAGGCACTCAGTATAGTGTGGAGGAAGAGCTTGGACACGGGGGAGATACCAGATGCACTTAAAGTAGCAGACATAGCCCCTCTACACAAGGAAGGGAGCAAAGCATTGGCAAAAAATTATAGACCAGTTGCACTAACATCGCACATCATAAAAGTATTTGAGAGAGTGATTAGGAGTCAGGTCACCAATTTCATGGAGACCAATGACCTTCACAACCCAGGCCAACATGGATTTCGAGCGGGAAGATCGTGCCTCTCACAGCTACTTGAGCACTACGACAAAGTCACTGAGGCATTAGAAGAAAAAACAGAATGCTGATGTGATATACACGGACTTCGCAAAGGCTTTCGATAAATGTGACCATGGCGTGATAGCACACAAAATGAAGTCAATGGGAATAACCGGTAAAGTAAGACGCTGGATACTCAGTTTTCTGTCAAACAGGACTCAGCGAGTAACGGTCAACCATATAAAATCTAGTCCAAGTGCAGTGAAAAGCTCTGTACCTCAGGGTACAGTCCTTGCACCGCTGCTTTTCCTTATTCTCATATCAGATATAGACAAAAATACAAGTCACAGCTTCGTATCATCCTTTGCAGATGACACAAAAATCAGTATGAAAATTACCTCGGCTGAGGACATTGAAAAACCTCAAGCTGATATTAATAAAGTTTTCGACTGGGCATCAGAAAATAACATGATGTTTAACAGTGATAAATTCCAGGTACTCAGGTACGGTAAAAATGAGGACCTTAAACATAATACAGAGTACAAAACACAATCAAATGTACCCATAGTAGGAAAACAGCATGTAAAGGATTTGGGAATAATAATGTCTGACGACCTAACGTTTAAGGAGCATAACCAAGCAAATATTGCGACAGCCAGAAAAATGATAGGATGGATTACGAGAACTTTCAAATCCAGGGATCCCATCACAATGGTTGTACTCTTCAAGTCACTTGTGTTGTCCCGTCTTGAGTACTGCTCAGTACTCACTTCCCCCTTCAGAGCAGTAGAAATTGCTGAAATAGAGGGAATACAGAGAACATATACGGCACGCATAGACGCAATAAAGCACCTAAATTATTGGGATCGTTTCAAAGCCCTCCAAATGTACTCACTAGAAAGAAGACGAGAGAGATATCAAATAATATACACCTGGAAGATACTGGAGGGCCAAGTACCAAATCTACATAGTAAAATAACAACGTACTGGAGTGAACGATATGGAAGAAAATGTAGAATAGAACCAGTGAAGAGCAGAGGTGCCATAGGCACAATCAGAGAACACTGTATAAACATCAGAGGTCCGCGGTTGTTCAACATCCTCCCAGCAAGCATAAGAAATATTGCCGGAACAACCGTGGACATTTTCAAAAGGAAACTAGATTTATTCCTCCAAGGAGTGCCGGACCAACCGGGCTGTGGTGGATATGTGGGCCTGCGGGCCGCTCCAAGCAACAGCCTGGTGGACCAAACTCTCACAAGTCAATCCTGGCCTCGGGCCGGGCTTGGGGAGTAGAAGAACTCCCAGAACCCCATCAACCAGGTATCAACCAGGGGTTTGTTTTGAGGCACGTACCTTTCTGGGTGCCTGATCCGGTCGATGGCAGACACAGAATGCTCTAAATCACATGTACATTTCAATAGGCCATTGCTCCTCGTGCCTCTCTGAGGGAGCCAGGTTCTGGCTCGTGGTCCCCGGTAGGCATAGAACTCCATCCACACTGATTGAGGCCAAAGTCTAAGGATATACATATCAGCCTGGATAGCTCTGGGGAGCAGAATTGGCTCCCCCAAGAAAATAGAGGAGAGGGCTGAGAAGAAGGATTGGGGTGAGAAGGGAAAGAGGACACAGAAGACAAGGAAGACTGAAGGAAAGAGGGAACACCAGACGGAGAACCAGGAGGAAGACCCTCTGGCCCAGAATGCAAAGGAGCAGGTGAGGTGGTGGTGGCGGTGTCAGGGTCCAAGGTCTGGAACGGTTGCAAAATTGAGAAAACAGGAGAGGGCAAGGAGAAGTGGAATGCAACCCACGAGTGCCAGAGAAAGAGGGAAGACTGAACCTGGCGTTTCGCCTCAGGAAAAGATAAATGATCGCGATGTTTCAAATTGAGGATGGCTTCCTCAAATTTGTAGTGTACACATGCGTGGGAGAAGGCAGGATGGGCGTCACTGCAATTGATGCAGTGGGCTTGGGAAGAAGAGCACTCCATCTTAGAATGACCCGAGGCTCCACACAAGGGGCATAGCCATGCCTCACTTGTGCACTTGAAGAGATCATGCCCAAAACTCCACTACCTGTTGCAGAGGCGAGGAGATGGGAGTATGTACTCCTGAACGAAGCATCTAACACCGGCAAGAATGATGGAAGATGGAAATCTCGACCACAAGGGGGTCGAGTGAACATATCTATCTGGAGGATAGAATGGCCTTGGGCCTCAAGGATATATTTAATATCCTCGTGGCAGTCTTTCAGTTTCCTATCACAAGTCGCAACATGGTGCGGGAGAAGAACTGTACCAATGCTGGTATTTAACAAGCATTTTTGGAGATCCGAACAGGGGGTTCGGGATCCGAACCTAATGCAGGACAACGAAGCCAAATGGGCAGCCACTCCCTGAGAAGGGGCTGCAAACACCACATGTACCAGTACGGGTGTGGTTAAAAATGACAAAAGTATCCACCGAATCAACAAGGTGTTTACGGAGGAATAAATAATCAAGACAAGAAGGATAAACGTGACTGAGATCAAAATACTTAGGCCACGAAGCAGGACCAAACAATGCCTGGAATGTTGTCGATTGGGAAGGAATCATGCGAGTGCGAAAGTGACGGCACCAAGCACCCCCAATAAGAGAAGGGGTAAAGGGTGCAGCTGGTACAATGAAAGATGGAGCCACCCTAGGTGATGAGGGGGTCACCACTGGGGGCTTGGGGCTTAACACTGCCACAGATGTGAGAGGGGAGCGGAAAGAGTCAGTCGGGAGAGTCAGAGAAGTAGCTTGGTCTGGGGCCCAATATAGTGGGGGCTGTGGTGTTGTGTGTTACTGAGGAAGTCTTGGTTGTAGGGTTGATATAAAGCCATTGCTTGGTTACTGACTTTAATACTTAAACTGATACATGACTAGTAGCTTCCAGGCTGGTAGGCGTCCTGTACGCTCTCTTGTTTATCTCTCCTCTGCTGGCGTCTGAGCCGCAGCACATACAAACGGATGGTGCCGTTTTCTATAAACATGACATCCCTCCTTTTCTTTAAAAAGAATGAATACAGGATGTCTACCATGCTTGTAGCACAAAGCAAAGTTATTGACACAAAGTAAGTTTTTAACATGTCAAGAGATATTACATACATTTAACATTAATTAAGCACACAAAGACTTTAAAAAACTTAATCTTTACCACACAGGATTTCAATGTTAAAAATACATATGCAATGTTAAACAAAAATGAAAGAACCTGTACAACAAAGTTACAAAATAATGAATGAGAGATCTGCATTATTCAAACAATATTAAATTTAGTTTAGCATAATAAGTAAATAATGTGCATTACATGAGAATACAATTAATCATCAAATCGTGTAGGGCGTTTAACATGACGTTTAGGACGAGAGTCCTTAAATACAAGAATATCCTTTTATGAATTGTTTGTCGGGTTATAACTCATTTTTTCTTTATCGTTTGTACGACTTTGCACTTCATCATTTTCTACACTAGTTGGAATCACTTTGAAATAAGCCATATTACGTGTTATACCATGATCTCTATCACTAGCTGTTACCATAGTTCCTTTTACACTAATCACTTTATATAGTTTTGTATCATACGGCATATCTAGCTTTCCCTCTTTTTTCATTTTAACTAAAACAGTGTCTCCAACCCTTATGAATTGTTCCTTTGCACGTTGATCATGAGCAATTTTCATTTTGCCCTTGGCTAGTGCATCCTTCTGAGCGAGACGTTTATCCGTTACCTCGGCTGGCATGACAGGTAGTGAGATCCTCATAGGATGTCCAAATAAGAGTTCGCCAGGCGACTTTCCCAGTGTTCCATGCGGTGTTGATCAGTAGTTCCTAAGAAAAGCATACATAGCTTGTTTTCAGGATCGTCCTTCGGCATGAGCACAGCGTACCGCTTTCATGAGAGGTTGCATGAATCTCTCGACTTCTCCATTTGCTTGAGGATGTAGTGGCATCACACGGCGGTGTTTGAATCCAATATGCTCAGAAAAGTTGACGAAGTCTTGTCCATTGAATGGTGGTCCATTGTCCGTCTTCACAACTTCAGAAATGCCAAAATTTGAAAAGATCTTGTCGAGTTTCGGGATGACAAGAGGCTTGACAAGGGACACAGGCATCATGCATATCCTTTGCGATGACATTGACGATCAATGCCAGGAAACCACACCTTTTCTCATAGCAGCTGTTTGGTCCTAACAAGACCTTGGTGTCCTTAATGTGCAAGCTTCAGAGCACGTTGCTGGAGAACAGCTGGAATGACGATACGAGTACCTCGCAGCACGGTGTCGCGTTGTTGCGTAGCACTTAATTCTGTCTGGATGCGTTCATGTGCTTTGAATGCATCATGGTCAACTCCTGAGGGTGGGATGCGTGGAAACTTTTTCTTAGTCAGTGCATCCACTGTTGCTTGCAGAGTTGGGTCCTCTAGGGTTGCAGTACGGATTTCATCAAGAGTGAGGGCCTTAGGGACTGCATCTTGAATTACATCTGGGTTAATGTGCAGCTGAACTTTGCTATCAGTATAACAATCTGTAGGTTCAAATCGATAAAAAAATTCAGCAACAATAGCATCAACATTGTTTGCTGATTCCACTGCTACAGCATTAGAAAGCTGAAGTAGCCCCAATTTGGTTGAAGTCTTGAATCTGAGTAGAGACTCCTTTGCATTCTTAACAACATGGAATGTAGTAATGAGCATTACACTCTTTTACTTAATCTCTGCAGTGAAAGTTCCAATCACTGGTAAGGCTACCTTAGAAGCATAGGCAGTGGCGTTGCCATTATAGTTTTCAAGCTTTGGGAACTGTTTTTTAAATTTTTCATAGTGGCACTCAGCAATGGTGTCAGTGTTTGATACAGTGTCAATGAGAACTTTGAGACAAATACCAGCAATGTATAGTATAGTCTCTGGGTTGTTTGGAAGATCAGTCCATTTCGTGATTGATTGTAGTCCATAAATGTAATCACATTCACTGTCATCTGAGACTGGTTGTAATGACATGTTGTCTTTTATATTATTAACATTTTGGATATGCGGTGCAAGATTGTGTTTACCACCTCGACACCTATGACCTGATCCTCGTACAGTGCTTTTATTCACTGACTGTGGTTTCTTTAGTGCGGAACGACACAGCACCAAAATGACCTAGTTTTCCACACTCATAGCACTTCTTACCTTGAGCAGGACAAACATTACCTTGGTGTGGGTAATCTCCTCCACAATTGTAACATTTACTGTTGACACCCACTGATGCGGGTCGTTGTGACTGCTTGAGCCTTGTTCCTTGACCCCAGTTGTGATGTGGTTCTCGGCTCAATTTGCTGTTAGGTTTGCCATGATACCTCCTGTGATCACGGTGTCCTCCCTGAACCTTACGTACCTCATCACTGTTAGTAACAATGGCAGAGCTGTTGTTGGCACTGCACTCCATGACACTAGCATCACGTGCAGCATCTTCCATTCGACGAGCCATATACAGTATCTTGGTAAGAGAACTTTCATCATCAACAAGTTCTAGAGCTCTTCGACGGAGACGTGTAGATGTGCATGTTTCAATTATTTGCTGTTTGATTTCTTTGTCAACATCAGCAAACTCACAATGGGCTGCTAAACCCTGCAGACGTGTGTGGTATTGATCAACGGTTTCATTAGAGAGTTGTTTTGCTCTCCTGAAATGCATAATTTCCATGGCAGTATTTTGTCTTGGTTTGAAGTGCTCAGTTAATTTGGCTTTGGCAATGTCATAATCTCTGGCACCACCAGTGTCTTTCAGTGTGTCAAAGATGTCACAAACTCGATCACCTACATAATGAAGTAGAAAGGCACGCTTTCTTTCAGCACTTTTGATGTCTGAAACTATCAACAAATTTTCAAACCTTTTAAGCCATTTGGTCCACCTCTGTGACAGGTTTGTCTGGTCACAATCAGGATCAAATGCAGGAAAATGAGGTATATTTGTAATTTTTACTGTATGAATGTAAACTTATCACTTAAATGTTCCTCAGATTACTAAACACTTACTGCCCTGTATATGTTAGTTAAGAATTCACTGTAATTACTTTAATCTTGCAAAGCTCACAAGCATTTTAATGCAAAAGTTCACAGCAGTGCACAATACAGCAGCAACTAACCTCTTACCTAGCCCTTGTGTACATGTGTTGTTCCTACTCACAGCAGCACAGCAATTGTTAGCAGTTGTTAGCAGTTAGTACAGCAGTTGGCACAGCAGTTGTTGTTTGATGAGCTTACAGCACTGTCAACACCGGATGAAGAATTTTGTAGCACAGAGCGTCGTTTTGTACACAAAACATTGGGTTTTGTACACAGCATCAAAGCGTCGTTTCGTACTCAGCATCGCCACACATGGATCGCAGATTCCTCAGTACACAGCTTCAGTCAGCACATAGCTTGGGTAGCACATAGCATTGGTTGGCACACAGCATTGGTTGGCACACAGCACTGGTTAGCGCACAGCATCGGTTAGCACACAGCATCGGGTATGGTGCTCACAGACAGCACGACTTCTCTTCCTCCGGGCAGCATGCTTCTTCCTTGTGTTTTAAGCTGAACAAATACCTGCATTCACAGTTCATCCTCGTCGCCAGTGTGGTGTTGTGTGTTACTGAGGAAGTCTTGGTTGTAGGGTTGATATAAAGCCATTGCTTGGTTACTGACTTTAATACTTAAACTGATATATGACTAGTAGCTTCCAGGCTGGTAGGCGTCCTGTACGCTCTCTTGTTTATCTCGTCTCTGCTGGCGTCTGAGCCGCAGCACATACAAATGGATGGTGCCGTTTTCTATGAACATGACAGGGGCCACTGTGCCATCCAGCACAGTTCGACTCGGGGACCTGGTCGCCCACCCCACGAGCCTGAGAAGTCAAATGAGAGTCGGAGAACGGCATAAAAAGAAACAAGTAAAATGTTCATCGACAAATAAAACCCCATACTCATCATGGAGCCACAATTAGAGTATAGGACACCCGACAGGACGAGGCCCCCAAGGTGTGCATCGTCGATGTACACAATGCAATCGCCGCCTTAACCACTGCATTGCACGAAGCGCTGGATTGAGGGTTCGCAGAGTGCCATGTGGCATTTGTAGGTATTGGGAGATATTCAAAGCTCCCACAGGTACATGGGGCTCACATCCTGTGCCTCAGGACTCCTGTCAACAGACGCCATCTTGGAAAAAAAGTTGTCAGCATCCATGCTGGCTGTGAGAGCCTTAGTATGGAGAGAGTGAACAAGGATGGGACATGCAAGAGCCGCATACAGCACCGCTGTGCAGCTAGGGGCCACAGCACCACTGTGCAGCTAGGGGCCACAGCACCACTTAGTACAGTAATCTATATAAAAAATATAAATGTTCTTTTGTTCATAATCGTTAATCTCCGAAAGTTTTTTACTGATTGCTTTGAAATTTTGACACAAAGTTTCATTCGCATCCAAGCTGGTTTTTATACATACTATATAGATGTCACGTCTGTGACGGTAAAAAAACATGCTTTTTTTGAAAAACTGTTTTTTTATGTGAGGAAAATCTCTGAAACCTCTTTACCGATTGCTTTTAAATTTTGGCACAACATTTCATTTGAATAAGCGCATGTTTTTATATATCTACTATATACATGCCTCCCTTGTGACAGGAAAAAACATTTTTTTTTAAAACAGGGCCATCTGTGGGACGTAAGAGCAACACATGGCGTAATCTCCAAAAGTTCTTCACTGATTGCTTTGAAATTTTGACATAACGTTCCATTCGAATACGTGCATGTTTTTATTTACCTAATATATTGATGCCACACACATGTGACAGGTAAAAACATTTCTTTTAAACAGCGCCATCTGTTTCACGTAAGCTGAACACACGTTATACTAAATGTGTTACGATTGAACTTCAATAATCGATTGCATTGATAAATTGAATTTTCATAGATTTCGATTTATTTTCATTTTGATTTAATAATTTTATGTGACATTGCCTTGGAATTGAGCTGTGTTGTTTACCATACCGTTCTTTCGTGAGTATAGTCTATTTTTATTTTTCATTGTATTTCATTTCTTTTTTTTTTAACTGTTCTTATTTTTCAGTGATGGGAACATCAGATCATATGATATTCCCAATTTTCTTATGGGAACATCAGATCATTTGGGAATGCATCGGTCGAGGGAGTGGAGAATGGTGGGAAGGACGACGGGATGGGAGTCTGGGATGGTGGGGAGAAAGAGGGGATAGATGATGGGTTAATGGTGTGGAGGACGAGGGGACGGGGGAGTTGGGGATGTTTGGGACGAGGGGACGGGGGAATGGAGAATTGTGAGGAGGACAAAGGGACAGGGGAGTGGAGGATGGTGGTGAGAAAGAGGGGACAGGGGAATGGTAGGGAAGATGAGGGGATAAGGAGGTGGAAGATGGTGGGGAGGACGAGGGGATGGTGGAGTGGGGGAATGGTGAGGAGGATGAGGGGGGACGGTGGAGTGGGGGATAGTGGGGAGGATAAGGGAATGGGGGAGGGGATAAAAGGTGGGTAGGAATGGGGGACAGGGGAAGGTTGCTGTGGCCGGGTACAGCAAGTGATAAATAAAATAGGTAACTGAAATTATTTTGCTTTGATAGTGTTATAGATGGTCCTGACTGTGATAAAGTCTATCACAACATTCAGATATCAGTGAAAATAATAGTTAGTTTTGATATTCGCAGCATGAGGGAGCGAGAGAGAGCACCCAGCCAATGTTTTCTACATCTATGCATCATGAAACGACCTTATGTTCCATCATAATTGTTCATTTTGTTATGGAAATGGATTCATATTTGGGATTTTGTGACAGGAATGTGATAACATCAGCGGTTTTGAAGCTAGTCATAGCGAGATGAGTAGAATATTGGAGGCATTGTCTAGCATCATGTGACTACTAGCGTCGTCTGCTTGTGGCTCCATGCTGTGTTTTGATTTTATCACCATACTCTCCAGAACTGCATATTAGTATGTTACGGTGCATATAAATATTGATAGTGATAAATAACATACGTATATAGCATAATGACAACAGGAACAATGTTGTTATTTTGAGAATAGCGAAGTTCCACACATTTAGCTATACACATTCCATATATTACACACTATTGAATAATATTACTGAAAATCCAACATTGAATGTAATGAAATGCCATTTTCTGGGTGAGTCCTGGAGGCTCCCCAGAACTATCCAGGCTGAATGGATATGTATATCTTTCTGGCATCAGTCAATGCATAGAGTTCTTGCCTACCGGGGACCACGAGCCAGAACCTGGCTGCCTCTAGAGATGTACGAGGAGCAATGGCCTATGGAGACCCCTCTGTGGTTGGGAGCATTCTATGTCTGTCATCGACCGGGATAGGCAATCAGAAAGGTAGGCGCCCAAAAACCAACCCTTATTATGGTAAAATTATTGCGACCGAAAGTTGAACAGGGGGACAGAACTCCCCAAACGAAAATTAGCAAACTAGCATGATGTCATCACGTCGCCACGCAGCTGTCTGCAGACCCTCCCTTCCCAGGGGGGAAGGGGGACCCCCAGACCCAACCACCAGCGACCCAACCTACAGTTCTTAGGCTGGATGTCCAAAAAACGCATAAAACACCGCAGACCGGAGGGATGGCAGGGAGCCTCCGGAACTCACCCAGAAAATGGCATTTCATTACATTCAACGCTGGTGTTCTGGGGGAAACCCCGTCGGCTCCCCAGAGCTAACTACCCAGAGATAATGAAAAACAGGGACTTACCCTGGGAGGCAGCTCGTCCTCACTCCTCAGCACGAAGTCAAGACAACTGGCTGCAATCGCCAACCCAAGGCAACGCAGGCCCTACCTGGCCCCGGAATATTCACAAGGTAGCGAGCAACCAGGACCCTGTTTGACCTCCAAAGAGCCCGCGCCCGAATGTCAACTCAGGACATGTTGCCAAAGACGGACGCCAAAGCAGCAAACTTATGCACGTTATGGGCACGGGGATAAACCACAGGCTGGCTAGACTTAACAACCCTGCGGACAACCTGAGAGACCCGAGCCCGGGAACAGGGAAGAAGGGAAACTGGGTCAACCCATAGCGTAACCCCGGCCACCGAAGCCATGGCGCGCAAATAATGGTTGAGAGCCGCAACCGGACACAACACCTGATGCAACCCGACCTGACCAACCAAGCATCAACAACCCAAGGCTCCCTCCAAAACAACCGTTTCATTCTTCGCCAGAAAAGGAGACGGCTACAACCGAACAAAACGACCACCAGGACCGAAGGAGCAGAAACCCAGGCGTTGGAGGAGATCATGAAGCTCCCTGACCCAACCCCCAGAGGCCAGTGCCAATAGGAAATAGAGCTTTATAAAAACAATCCCAAACGGAAAGGGCCACAAGAAAAGGAGGAGAAGAGAGAAACGAGAGCACCCGGTCCAAAGACCAGGATGGCTAAGGAAGAGCATGAGCAGGCCGGAGGTGAAACAGCACCTGTGACAGCTTGCAGAACGGGGCAGAAGTAATATCAACACCGAAAGCAAGCTGAAGCGGTTCCACCAATGCCGCATGATTCAAGGCGACAGTATTGGGCATAAGATGACGGTCCTGTAACAACCAAGAGAGAAAGGACAGAACAACCCCATCAGAGACCGAAGAATACCTGATAGGAAGAACCGGAAAGACCGCCAGGAAACTTCATACTCTCGCCGAGACGAAGCACGTAGGTGGGAGACCAACAACGAAGCCACCTGTGCACCATACAAGTGATGATAAACCTGAGCCAAAAACTCCAGACGCAAAGACTAGAGGTGAAGATCGAACCAGCCTCGTACTGGGCTGAACCGATTCGCTGAAAAAGGTGGAGCCGCGGGAAGATCCTCGGGTTCGGACACTGAGCAAACAGCACCTAAAACCAGGGCTGGGCCGGCGACAAAGGAACCAGAAGGACAACTCTTCCCTGGTAGGTCTCCAAGCGAGTCAAGACGTGCAGCAACATCTGAAACATGGTAAAAAGATACTGGTAACCCCACCTCGCCAAGTCCTGCCTGAAGGCGTCGACCCTGATGGCCTCGCAGTCGGGAAAGGGCACCACGTACACCAGGAGACGTCTTGACCACACCGACGCGAAGAGATCCACGTCCGAAGTCCCGAACGTCTGGCACAGCCAACTGAAGGAGTCGGCGTCGCCCGTCCATTCCGTGGAAAGGGGAAGGAAACGAGACAGTCCGTCCGCCAGGACGTTGGAAATCCCCCCGGACGTGAACCACCAGGTGTGCCAAACCCCGAGAACTCAGCAGACGAGTCACCCAAAGAAACCAGCCCTAGAGAGTCAAGGACTGCATCGAACTCCCACGGTTCAGGCAATGAACCACCAAGGAGCAGTCCGAATGGAGCCGGATCGTCGATCCACGAGCGACTCGAACCCTCTGGAGTGACATCCATACCGCCACAAACTTCCTGGCCATGCTGTGAGCCCGACGGAAGGATGGACCCAACCGCCTCTGGCCGGCCTGGTGACCACTGATCACAAAGCCCTTGCCAAGACATGAAGCGTCCATGAACACATCGAGCGAGGACTCGGGTAGGCGCCAAGGCACTGAACCCTGAAAAACCAACAGAAGCCGGTGATGCAGCAACCGAATCAATACCCCCGGTGGCCGAACCCAATGGTTGTGAGAGAGGCAGGACATCCCCGAAGAAACCAGAACAGCCAACGAAGCCACACCCGACCCGGCGGGTAGACCATCATGGCAAAGTTCAGGCTCCTGCACAAACTCTCAAGCATCCCCCACGTGACCCGGGAACCCCTCAGAAACAGACGAAGGCGGGACCGCAAGGGAAGCAGAGCCTCCAGAGGCAGAGACAAGGAAGCAGTGCGAGCATTCCAAACCATACCCAGCGAAGACCGAAGTGTCTCCCCAGTGTCCAGGCAGTAACAGTCTGGTGTCTCCCTAGTGTCCGGGCAGTAACAGTCTAGTGTCTCCCCAGTGTCCAAGCAGTAACAGTTTGGTGTCTCCCCAGTGTCCAGGCAGTAACAGTCTGGTGTCTCCCTAGTGTCCGGGCAGTAACAGTCTAGTGTCTCCCCAGTGTCCAAGCAGTAACAGTTTGGTGTCTCCCCAGTGTCCAGGCAGTAACAGTCTGGTGTCTCCCTAGTGTCCGGGCAGTAACAGTCTGGTGTCTCCCAGTGTCCAGTATTATAGTTGGTGTTGGTTGGTGGTGTTGTCGCTGTCGATCCTTCTCTACGGACAACCCGACCCACAACTCGGTAGAGTGCTTATACCTCCCTAGGAGATCACCCTTGGCGCTTCTGGCTCTTGGAGAGGGGCTCAACGTCACACGTTTAGGGGATGTGGCTTCAACACTTAGCCTCGTTGTCACGTGCACACATCCACTCGAGCCGCTGTGACTCCCCACTCTCTCCTTAGGTGATATGATCTCCTCAATCCCCTTTTGACTTATTAGTATTACCTTCTACCCTGTCCACAGCAGTGGTTCTTGTTTCTTTCTCTCTCTCTCTCTTCTTCTGTACTATTTCATGGGAAGCCTCACTAGGACAAGGGCAAACACCAGCAAATTGGGATAAATTTACTGGACAAAGCACATACACAATACATACACACATATAATAATAATGAATCCTATACTCTATAATATTACAATCAGGTTGCACTCCAACACAATCAGAACTCTATCATCAGCTTATCAAGTGGTATCCTATCTCCTGGTTCACCACCTGATACTATCAACCTCCTTAAGTTGATCAAGTCTACATACACTGTTGCACCATCAGCAAGATAATATATATATGTATCTATAAATGTGTACAAAGAAAATCAACACTTGAATGCAATAACATATATCAGTATAAATGTTCATTGATACACAACACTGATCAATCGATCACTCTATCAGTCCTAGAACGCATACATCTGTAGGTAATCCAGCCTACGCCTGCAACTCTAAACTTCAGTATAAAACACTCCTTGACATAAGAATGCCAACAATCACTCACCTCTCACTGCGTCTTGCACGCTAATGACAACCAAACACTATCAACTCCCTACAAGTAATCCACCAGAACTTCCCTTCCACTTCTGGAAGTTCACTACCCTGATATCTTCAGGTTCTTCTGGGTTAACTACCAGGATCCTCTGCAGCTCCTCCAGGCTGCTACACCATGAAGTTTTACTTGAGCAACTATGGTGCTCTACTACTTCTGCTAGGTTCCTCCACAGCTCTCTTGGCTGCTACACCATGAAGTTTCCTCGAGCAACTATGGTGCTTCTCCACCTCTACAGAAGCACGTGACACTCCTCTTCACTGCTTCTCCTCACAGCTCGAGGTCCTCTGCTCCACTACCTTGGAGTCTCATCAACTACTTCATCTGTCCTGACATCGAAGTTCTCAGCAACTTCTTCCCCAAAGACAAACCTGCAACCCATCGACACTCCAATAAAATGTTTCCCCTTTAACACATAAACAAAAATAACCACACAATATGCTTGCCTCAAACCTCTGTCTGTCCTCTACATACAGTGGGAGTGGACTCCCCCGTTTTGGGCGGGTCCATACTCCACCTCGCCCGGCGGCGGTCCTCACTCACTCCGCCTCACTCACTCAGGGAGGGGCCTTCGCTGTCGGGAGCTCTCAGTCACCTGCCAGCGCTCAGAGGGGACGGACGTCGCTCCGTGTTCCTCCCTCTTCACTCTCTTTTTATAGGTTTCTGCCTTATTAAAACATGTCTAACTTATAAATAAACATTGCTACTGTCGCTGGGCACACGACCAACTACAAGCAATCACTATGAACTGGCGTATACCGTGCTTACCACAGATCGTCTGGTCGAGGGCGCTATCCCTCTGACAGAGCTTGGTCAAGGCGCTTCCACGGCCCACAATAATGCCTCTGGGCGGTTTAAAACTCTCCCCTTCGACCAGGACTTGAGATCACAACGTTCCCAGCTCAGTTCCACAGCTGGCACGTCTGCACACTTCTCTTCTCTTCGAGATATATCACTAGGGGTTCCCTTCTGACGGGAGCTCGAACGGAGCGCGGCTTTCCCCTGCGATGTCTGGCACTCACGTGAGGTCAAAGCCCCTCCAGAAGCGAGCCTCACGCCTCCAGCAAAATGTCCACATCTCCTAGCCAGTCATTTATCTGTTTTCTTCTTCATTGCCCATAATCTCAAATAGTTATACATATCCAAGCAACTATTTTACATATGGGTTATTACCTCAATATTTGCTACAACTTTTAGTTAGGTCAGGCTTGCTGAATAACTCTCAAGGAGGGAGACTCGTTTCTCCTGTAGGCTGAGATCATAACACCAGGCAGTAACAGTTTGGTGTCTCCCCAGTGTCCGGGCAGTAACAGTCTGGTGTCTCCCCAGTGTCCAGGCAGTAACAGTCTGGTGTCCAGGCAGTAACAGTCTGGTGTCCAGGCAGTAACAGTCTGGTGGTCTCCCCAGTGTCCAGGCAGTAACAGTTTAGTGTCTCCCCAGTGTCCAGGCAGTAACAGTTTAGTGTCTCCCCAATGTCCAGGCAGTACCAGTCTGGTGTCTTCACAGTGTCCAGGCAGTAACAGTTTGGTAACTCCCCAGTGTCCAGGCAGTAACAGTCTGGTGTCTCCCCAGTGTCCAGGCAGTAACAGTCTGGTGTCTCCCCAGTGTCCAGGCAGTAACAGTCTAGTGTCTCCGCAGTGTCCGGGCAGTAACAGTCTGGTGTCTCCCCAGTGTCCAGGCAGTAACAGTCTGGTGTCTTCACAGTGTCCAGGCAGTAACAGTTTGGTAACTCCCCAGTGTCCAGGCAGTAACAGTCTGGTGTCTCCCCAGTGTCCAGGCAGTAACAGTCTAGTGTCTCCGCAGTGTCCGGGCAGTAACAGTCTGGTGTCTCCCCAGTGTCCAGGCAGTAACAGTCTGGTGTCTCCCCAGTGTGCAAGCAGTAACAGTCTGGTGTCTCCCCAGTGTCCAGGCAGTAACAGTCTAGTGTCTCCCCAGTGTCCGGGCAGTAACAGTCTGGTATCTCCCCAGTGTCCAGGCAGTAACAGACTGGTGTCTCCCCAGTGTCCAGGCAGTAACAGTTTGGTGTCTCCCAGTGTCCAGGCAGTAACAGTCTGGTGTCCAGGCAGTAACAGTTTGGTGTCTCCCCAGTGTCTAGGCAGTAACAGTCTGGTGTCTCCCCAGTGTCCGGGCAGTAACAGTCTGGTGTCTCCCAGTGGCCAGGCAGTTACAGTCTGGTGTCCAGGCAGTAACAGTTTGGTGTCTCCCCAGTGTCCAGGCAGTAACAGTTTGGTGTCTCCCCAGTGTCTAGGCAGTAACAGTCTGGTGTCTCCCCAGTGTCCAGGCAGTAACAGTCTGGTGTCTCTCCAGTGTCCAGGCAGTAACAGTCTGGTATCTCCCCAGTGTCCAGGCAGTAACAGTCTGGTATCTCCCCAGTGTCCAGGCAGTAACAGTCTGGTGTCTCCCCAGTGTCCAGGCAGTAACAGTCTGGTGTCTCCCCAGTGTCCAGGCAATAACAGTCTGGTGTTCAGGCAGTAACAGTCTAGTGTCTCCCCAGTGTCCAGGAAGTAACAGTCTGGTGTCTCCCCAGTGTCCAGGAAGTAACAGTCTGGTGTTCAGGCAGTAACAGTCTAGTGTCTCCCCAGTGTCCAGGCAGTAACAGTTTGGTGTCTCCCCAGTGTCCAGGCAGTAACAGTTTGGTGTCTCCCCAGTATCCGGGCAGTAACAGTCTGGGTCTCTCCAGTGTCCAGGCAGTAACAGTCTGGTGTCCAGGCAGTAACAGTCCTAGGGTCTCCCAAGTGGTTCAGGCAGTACAGTCTAGTGTCTCCCCAGTGTCCAAGCAGTAACAGTTTGGTGTCTCTCCAGTGTCTGGGCAGTAACAGTCTGGTGTCTCCCCAGTGTCCAGGCAGTAACATTTTAGAGTCTCCCCAGTGTCCAGGCAGTAACAGTCTAGTGTCTCCCCAGTGTCCAAGCAGTAACAGTTTGGTGTCTCTCCAGTGTCTTGGCAGTAACAGTCTGGTGTCTCCCCAGTGTCCAGGCAGTAACATTTTAGTGTCTCCCCAGTGTCCAGCAGTAACAGTCTAGTGTCCAGGCAGTAACAGTTTGGTGTACTCCCCAGTATCCGGGCAGTAACAGTCTGGTGTCCAGGCAGTAACCCAGCAAACACAAATCATCTACACAACGTTCGCCTATTCTCTTCCCATAGGTGTGGGAATGATTTGCATTGAGAATGGTGCAGGAGAGCCTTTGAGAAACTTTTACTCAAAAAATCCAAACACAAAGGTTTAATTGTAAATTGTTTTTCTACAATTATTTTCTTCCAAATGTAAACAAATAGTTTTTACATGTTTAAATATAAAATTTATGGTGTTTTTTTGTAAAATTCATTAATAAATTGTGAATGATATATATTGGCTGAGTGAAACCTTTAAAATCCATTTAGTTATAATATGAACAGAAAAAAGTAGTTTTCCAAATTTTCTAAAAATCGCTCTTTTTAACACAATTTGACTCCTTATGCATTCCACTAAACACTAATATCATGTTTAAATATATAATTTATGTATTATTCCCTAAGATAATTTATATAAATTATAAAAGTTGCTGGAAAGTGGTGAGAAAGAATCTGAAAACGTTTTGTTGTCTTATATTGGCGTGTTCTTATTAACTAGAGTGAGTAAGAGTGAGCGAGAGTGGGTAAGAGTGAGTAAGAGTGACTGAAGGTGAGTGAGAGTGCCAGAGAGTGTGTAAGTGTGAGTAAGAGTGGGTATAAGTAAGAGTGACTGAGAGTGAGTAAGAGTGACAGAGTGAGTAAGAGTGAGAGTAAGGGTGACAGAATGAGTAAGAGTGAGAGTAAAGTGATTGAGAGTAAGGGTGAGTATGAGAGTAAGAGTGATTGAGAGTTAGTGAGAGTAAGAGTGATTGAGAGTAAGAGTGATTGAGAGTAAGAGTGATTGAGAGTAAGAGTGATTGAGAGTAAGAGTGATTGAGAGTAAGAGTGATTGGGAGTAAGAGTGATTGAGAGTAAGAGTGATTGGGAGTAAGAGTGATTGGGAGTAGGAGTTAGAGTGAGAGTAGGAGTAAGAATGAGAATAAGAGTGATTGAGAGTAAGAGTGAGTAAGAGTAAGAATGAGAGTAAGAGTGATTGAGAGTAAGAGTGATTGAGAGTAAGAGTGATTGAGAGTAAGAGTGATTGGGAGTAAGAGTGATTGGGAGTAAGAGTGAGAGTAAGAGTAAGAATGAGAATAAGAGTGATTGAGAGTAAGAGTGATTGGGAGTAAGAGTAAGAGTAAGAATGAGAGTAGGAGTGATTGAGAGTAGGAGTGATTGGGAGTAGGAGTGATTGGGAGTAGGAGTGATTGGGAGTAAGAGTGATTGAGACTAAGAGTAATTGAGAGTAAGAGTATGAGAGTAAGAGTGAGAGAGTGAGTATGAATGGGTAAGGGTGACTGAGAGTGAGTAAGAGTGACAGAGTAAGAATGACAGAGTAGGAGTGATAGAGAGTAAGAGTGACAGAGAGTAAGAGTGATTGAGAGTAAGAGTGATTGAGAGTAAGAGTGATTGAGAGTAAGAGTGATTGAGAGTAAGAGTGATTGGGAGTAAGAGTGATTGAGAGTAAGAGTGATTGGGAGTAAGAGTGATTGGGAGTAGGAGTTAGAGTGAGAGTAGGAGTAAGAATGAGAATAAGAGTGATTGAGAGTAAGAGTGAGTAAGAGTAAGAATGAGAGTAAGAGTGATTGAGAGTAAGAGTGATTGAGAGTAAGAGTGATTGAGAGTAAGAGTGATTGGGAGTAAGAGTGATTGGGAGTAAGAGTAAGAGTGAGAGTAAGAGTAAGAATGAGAATAAGAGTGATTGAGAGTAAGAGTGATTGGGAGTAAGAGTAAGAGTAAGAATGAGAGTAGGAGTGATTGAGAGTAGGAGTGATTGGGAGTAGGAGTGATTGGGAGTAGGAGTGATTGGGAGTAAGAGTGATTGAGACTAAGAGTAATTGAGAGTAAGAGTATGAGAGTAAGAGTGAGAGAGTGAGTATGAATGGGTAAGGGTGACTGAGAGTGAGTAAGAGTGACAGAGTAAGAATGACAGAGTAGGAGTGATAGAGAGTAAGAGTGACAGAGAGTAAGAGTGACAGAGAGTAAGAGTGACAGAGTAAGAGTGACAGAGAGTAAGAGTGACAGAGAGTAAGAGTGACAGAGAGTAAGAGTGACAGAGAGTAAGAGTGACAGAGTAAGAGTGAGTATGAGAGTGAGTAAGGATGACTGAGAGAAAGAGTGAGTAATAGTGCGTAAGAGTGATTGAGAGTTAGAGTGAGAGTAAGAGTGATTGAGAGTTAGTGCGAGTAAGAGTGATTGAGAGTAAGAGTGATTGAGAGTAAAAGTGATTGAGAGTAAGAGTGATTGAGAGTAAGAGTGATTGGGAGTAAGAGTGATTGAGAGTAAGAGTGATTGGGAGTAAGAGTGATTGGGAGTAGGAGTAAGAATGAGAATAAGAGTGATTGAGAGTAAGAGTGAGTAAGAGTAAGAATGAGAGTAAGAGTGATTGAGAGTAAGAGTGATTGAGAGTTAGAGTGATTGAGAGTAAGAGTGATTAGGAGTAAGAGTGATTGAGAGTAAGAGTGATTGGGAGTAAGAGTGATTGGGAGTAGGAGTAAGAATGAGAATAAGTGATTGAGAGTAAGAGTGAGTAAGAGTAAGAATGAGAGTAAGAGTGATTGAGAGTAAGAGTGATTGAGAGTAAGAGTGATTGAGAGTAAGAGTAAGAATGAGAATAAGAGTGATTGAGAGTAAGAGTGATTGGGAGTTAGAGTACGAGTAAGAATGAGAGTAGGAGTGATTGAGAGTAGGAGTGATTGGGAGTAGGAGTGATTGGGAGTAAGAGTGATTGAGAGTAAGAGTAATTGAGAGTGAGAGTATGAGAGTAAGAGTGAGAGAGTGAGTATGAATGGGTAAGGGTGACTGAGAGTGAGTAAGAATGACAGAGTAAGAGTGACAGAGAGTAAGAGTGACAGAGAGTAAGAGTGACAGAGAGTAAGAGTGACAGAGAGTAAGAGTGACAGAGTAAGAGTGACAGAGAGTAAGAGTGACAGAGAGTAAGAGTGACAGAGAGTAAGAGTGACAGAGAGTAAGAGTGACAGAGAGTAAGAGTGACAGAGAGTAAGAGTGACAGAGTGTAAGAGTGACAGAGTAAGAGTGACAGAGAGTAAGAGTGACAGAGAGTAAGAGTGACAGAGAGTAAGAGTGACAGAGTAAGAGTGACAGAGAGTAAGAGTGACAGAGAGTAAGAGTGACAGAGAGTAAGAGTGACAGAGAGTAAGAGTGACAGAGAGTAAGAGTGACAGAGAGTAAGAGTGACAGAGTAAGAGTGACAGAGAGTAAGAGTGACAGAGAGTAAGAGTGACAGAGAGTAAGAGTGACAGAGTGTAAGAGTAACAGAGTAAGAGTGACAGAGTAAGAGTGACAGAGAGTAAGAGTGACAGAGAGTAAGAGTGACAGAGAGTAAGAGTGACAGAGAGTAAGAGTGACAGAGTAAGAGAGTGAGAGTGATTATGAGAGAGTTAAGAGTGTGAGGTGTGAGAGGGTAGCAGGCCAGGGAGGCAGGATGTGTGGTCACAGGCGAGGCCTAGGCCTCGTGATCTCTAATGTTGGTTTTTATATATATGTTGGATTTTTTGTCCTGTTTCAAATTATAATTATTTAGCAGGAATGTAATAAGATATTGCACAGTATTAATGTGACAATAATATATGCAATATTTCCTTGATAATCAAACTTGTTGTTCAAAGATAATATACAATCTTTGAAGGAAACATTTTGAGAGCGCGAGCTGGCAACACTGGGCTGGTGGGTGAGAGAGACATATGGTTAGTTGTTCTCAGACCTTCAGTGGTGAAGGGTGTGTCCCAGCTGGCCGCCACCCGCCGCCACCGCCGCCCACCCACCGCCCGCCACCACCCACCACCCACCCCCAGCCGCCACCCGCCACCACCCACCACCAGCCGCCACCTGCCACCACCCACCACCCGCCGCCACCCGCCACCACCCACCACCAGCCGCCACCCGCCGCCACCCGCCACCCGCCGCCACCCGCCACCCACCACCCACCACCAGCCGCCACCACCAGCCGCCACCCGCCACCACCCACCACCAGCCTCCACCTGCTACCACCCAACACCAGCCACCACCCGCCACCACCCACCACCCACCACCAGCCGCCACCCGCCACCACCCACCACCAGCCGCCACCCGCCACCACCCACCACTAGCCGTCACCCGCCACCACCCACCACCAGCCGCCACCCGCCACCACCCACCACCAGCCGCCACCAGCCACGCCACCCACCAACGCCACTCACCACCCGCCGCCACCACCCACCACCTGCTGCCACCCGCCACCCACCACCAGCCGCCACCCGCCACCACCCACCACCCGCCACCACCCACCACCCGCCGCCACCCGCCACCACCCACCACCAGCCGCCACCACCCGCCACCAGCCGCCACCCGCCACCAGCCACCGCCACCCACCACCGCCACTCACCACCCGCCGCCACCACCCACCACCAGCCGCCACCAGCCACCACCAGCCGCCACCTGCCACCACCCACCACCAGCCGCCACCCGCTGCCACCCGCCACCCACCACCAGCCGCCACCCGCCACCCACCACCAGCCGCCACCCGCCGCCACCCGCCACCCACCACCAGCCGCCACCCACCACCAGCCGCCACCTGCCACCACCCACCACCAGCCGCCACCCGCCACCACCCACCACCAGCCGCCACCCGCCACCACCCACCACCAGCTGCCACCCCACCACCCACCGCCACCCACCACCGCCACTCACCACCCGCCGCCACCACCCACCACCCGCCGCCACCCACCACCAGCCGCCACCCGCCACCACCCACCACCAGCCGCCACCCACCACCAGCCGCCACCCGCCACCACCCACCACCAGCCGCCACCCGCCACCACCCGCCACCCGCCACCAGCCACCGCCACCCACCACCGCCACTCACCACCCGCGCCACCACCCACCACCAGCCACCGCCACCCACCACCGCCACCCGCCGCCACCACCCACCACCACCACCACCACCACCAGCCGCCGCCGCACCACCACCCACCACCACCGCCGCCACCACCCATCACCGCCGCCGCCACCACCACCCACCACCACCCCGCCGCCCACCACCCATCACCGCCGCCGCCGCCACCACCCACCACAGCCGCCGCCGACACCACCGCCACCACCCACCACAGCCGCCACCACCACCCACCACCACCACCACCACCCACCACCGCCGCCACCACCAGCCGCCACAAGCCGCCACCGCCCGCCACCGCCCGCCACCAGCCGCCATCACCACCACCACCACCACCAGCCGCCATCACCGCCACCAGCCGCCACCAGCTGCCACCACCACCAGCCGCCACCACCACCACCACCAGCCGCCATCACCGCCACCAGCTGCCACCACCACCAGCCGCCATCACCGCCACCAGCTGCCACCACCACCAGCCGCCACCACCACCACCACCAGCCGCCATCACCGCCACCAGCTGCCACCACCACCAGCTGCCACCACCACCAGCCGCCATCACCGCCACCAGCTGCCACCACCACCAGCCGGCACCACCGCCACCACCACCTGCCACCAGCCGCCACCACCGCCCGCTATCAGCCGTCACCGCCCGTTGCCACAGTCGCCACCGCAAGCCGCCACCGCCAGCCGCCACCAGCCCCCCCCACCGCCGATCGTCACCACCCACCACAGCCGCCCCGCCCGCCACCGCCCGCCACCGCCCGCCACCGCCCGCCACCACCCACCACCACCCACCACCCGCCACCACCACACCACCACCAGCCGCCGCCGCCACCCACCACCCGCCGCCACCACCCACCACCACCAGCCGCCGCCGCCACCACCACCCACCACCGCTGCCGCCACCACCCACCACCACCAGCCGCCGCCGCCACCACCACCCACCACCACCGCCGCCACCACCACCCACCACCACCGCCGCCACCACCCACCACCACCAGCCGCCGCCGCCACCACCACCCGCCGCCACCACCCACCACCACCAGCCGCCGCCGCCACCACCACCCACCACCACCACCGCCGCCACCACCCACCACCACCGCCGCCACCACCCACCACCACCAGCCGCCGCCGCCACCACCACCCACTACCACCGCCGCCACCACCACCCACCACCACCGCCGCCACCACCCACCACCGCCAGCCGCCACCACTCATCACAGACGCCGCCACCCGCCACCGCCCGCCACCACCGCCAGACACAGCCGCCAGTGTCCGCCACCGCCGCCACTGTCCGCCACCGCCGCCACTGTCCGCCACCGCCGCCACTGTCCGCCACCGCCGCCACTGTCCGCCACCGCCGCCACTGTCCGCCACCGCCGCCACTGTCCGCCACCGCCGTCACTGTCCGCCACTGTCCGCCACCGCCACCACTGTCTGCCACCGCCACCACTGTCCGCCCGCCGCCACCACTGTCCGCCCGCCGCCACCACTGTCCGCCCGCCGCCACCACTGTCCGCCCCGCCGCCACCACTGTCCGCCCGCCGCCACCACTGTCCGCCCGCCGCCACCACTGTCCGCCCGCCGCCACCACTGTCCGCCCGCCGCCACCACTGTCCGCCCGCCGCCACCACTGTCCGCCCGCCGCCTCCACTGTCCGCCCGCCGCCGCCACTGTCCGCCCGCCGCCGCCACTGTCCGCTCGCCGCCGCCACTGTCCGCTCGCCGCCGCCACTGTCCGCCCGCCGCCACTGTCCACCACCGCCGCCAAAGCCGCCACGGTCCGCCCGCCGCCACTGTCCGCCCGCCGCCACTGTCCGCCGGCCGCCACTATCCGCCACCGCCGCCGCCACTATCCGCCACCGCCGCCACTGTCCGCCCGCCGCCACTGTCCGCCCGCCGCCGCCCTGTCCGCCCGCCGCCACTATCCGCCACCGCCGCCACTGTCCGCCCGCCGCCACTGTCCGCCCGCCGCCACTGTCTGCCCGACGCCACTGTCCGCCCGCCGCCACTATCCGCCACCGCCGCCACTGTCCGCCCGCCGCCACTGTCCGCCCGCTGCCACTATCCGCCACCGCCACCACTGTCCGCCACCGCCACCACTGTCTGCCACCGCCACCACTGTCTGCCACCACCACCACTGTCCGCCCGCCGCCACCACTGTCCGCCCGCCGCCACCCTGTCCGCCCGCCGCCACCACTGTCCGCCCGCCGCCACCACTGTCCGCCCGCCGCCTCCACTGTCCGCCCGCCGCCACCACTGTCCGCCCGCCGCCACCACTGTCCGCCCGCCGCCACCACTGTCCGCCCGCCGCCGCCACTGTCCGCCCGCCGCCGCCACTGTCCGCCCGCCGCCGCCACTGTCCCCCGCCGCCGCCACTGTCCGCCCGCCGCCACTGTCCACCACCGCCGCCAAAGCCGCCACGGTCCGCCCGCCGCCACTATCCGCCACAGCCGCCACTGTCCGCCCGCCGCCACTGTCCGCCCGCCGCCACTATCCGCCACCGCCGCCACTGTCCGCCCGCGCCACTATCCGCCACCGCCGCCACTGTCCGCCCGCCGCCACTGTCCGCCCGCCGTCGCCACTGTCCGCCCGCCGCCGCCACTGTCCGCCCGCCGCCGCCACTGTCCGCCCGCCGCCACTGTCCGCCCCCGCCGCCACCGCCGCCACTGTCCGCCACAGCCGCCACTCTCCGCCGTACAGCCTCCCCTCTCTCCGTTAGTAAATAATTATAATTGTTAGTAAATAATAAAAGAAATATAAATTATTAGATTTTTTTTACCCTTAAATTGGTTTTAATATTTAAATTGAAAATAATAATATAATATAAAATATAATAAAAATAATATAATATAAAATATAATTTAATTTCAAGAAATTTAACTTTAAACACAAAGATGTGAAAAGGGTTCAGATTATTGGCTCAAACCTTTCATAAGAGATTCATATTGGTATATGAATGGATTATGAATGACTCATGTTAGGAGTGTAAAGTTGCCACAACATCTCAAATTAGTGTTAGATACATATGTCTTGGTTATAAGTTTTGGAAACCTATTTAAGTCCACACAATATCGTATCTGATACGATAAAACAAACGTTTCCAATACTTTCAAATACTTTCCAGATATGTTGTGGCAACCTAAAATTGTTTGCTGGGAACATTTTAGTGTCTCCCCAGTGTCCAGGCAGTAACAGTCTGGTGTCCAGGCAGTAACAGTTTGGTGTCTCCCCAGTATCCGGGCAGTAACAGTCTGGTGTCTCCCCAGTGTCCAGGCAGTAACAGTTTGGTGTCTCTCCAGTGTCTGGGCAGTAACAGTCTGGTGTCTCCCCAGTGTCCAGGCAGTAACATTTTAGTGTCTCCCCAGTGTCCAGGCAGTAACAGTCTAGTGTCCAGGCAGTAACAGTTTAGTGTCTCCCCAGTGTCCGGGCAGTAACAGTCTGGTGTCTTGTAATGATCTGGGGCTCAGATCATTAGTTCTCCCTTCTCCCCTCCTTTCCTTCTCCCTCTCCCCTCCTTTCCTTTTCCCTCTCACCTCCTTCCTTCTCCCCTCCCCTTGGCCGTCATTCGTCTCCTCCTCTTCCTCCCCCTCCTGTCGCCCATTTGTCAGGGTCAAGAGGTTGACCTGAGGGTGGTCTTGGATACCGTTGGCTTCCCCCCACTCAACTTCCCTACTCAGATGTTTCCCTTTCCATCCCCCCTCATCCCCCTCTTCCCCTCTCTCCGGCCTCTTCCCCATACCAAGCAGAGTCAAATGTCCCTACCCTTGATCTTAGAGGAGACAGGCTGGAACATAATTTATCAGTTTTGTAAACATTGCTCGCTGGTGCACTGGGGCTCCATAGAGGCGCCTTGTCTCCCTTCTCATAGCTGGGGAGAGCTGACTCAATCTTCAGGAATTCATGTAGCTTTCCATGGCAGATCAGTGAAGGTGATTGGCCTGAGATAAGGGCCAAGTCCTTATTGGCCCAAGAGAGCCAGACCTCAGGCCTACGTGTTAAATGGTTGGCCATTGCCAAAATAATGGGTGGTGCCCTGGGGGTGTATTAGATGGTGGGAGGAGTAATCCTTCCCAGCAATAAGTTGGTAAAACAAAATTTCATCAGTGTGTCTTGAGAGTGTATTAGGAACAGGGCCGCAAGCTCGTATCCTAGGGGCGGAGGGCAGCCATCAACATCTTGGCCGTGGTGCGGGTATTTTAAAGTATAGTAGCACTTGAGTTTCGTGCCCTCAATAAATATCCATTGTGCCTCTAGGGAATAGAATAGGTTATGTGTTCAAATTGTCTTAATTTACATGTTTCATAAAATAAATTGTATAGCTTGTCCAGTGGTATTCACTTAACTCCCCTTTGATATATTTTGTTACTTTGTCATTTTTAGGTGTTGTATTGGAAGCCCCCCAGGTTCTCCTACAATTAATCGATACTAAAGTTGCCCTTGGATTTAAATTAGTAACGTAAATTACACAAACTAATTTTCCAAAATTTATTACTGAAAGTCCTATTACCCTGGGAGTCCCATGGTTACTGATTCCTTGCCTTCCTGGGGGATCGGTGAGAGACACATTCAGGTATGGTTGGTCGGGAAGGTGGTGGCAGTGCAAATGTGTTTTGTTATTTTTTTTTAACTAATAACCCTTGTCCTTGGGGTATCTTCCTCATTTAATATTCCTCTTATATACGTGGCAGTCCAGTGAGGGGTCATACTGGACTGTAACAGTGTTAAGCTGGGGTATTGAGTGAAGAGAGACAGAGAATTACAACAGAGAGCGTATAGTACGATTATGAGAGATCACAAGATAACAGGATTAATACTGGGGAACATTGGGTTATTACTATAGAGGCCGCGGTTATTACGACAGGGTAAAGCGGTCATTACAATGGTGGCAGCGGTGGGATGTTCGAAGGTTTCTGGGGGCAGCTGGATATTTCCGTTGCCACATTGAGGGTTTTGCAAGTACATCAGCACCGCTAACTGAGCTCACTAAGAAAAATGTTAAATTCGTTTGGAAACCGGAGCATGATAACGCTTATGCAAAATTAAAAAGTCAACTCATTAACACCCCAGTCTTGGCCGTACCGGATTTTGATAAGGAGTGGGAAGTACACACTGACGCCAGTGGCATAGCTATTGGTGGGTGCTTAATGCAACGTGATAATGACAATCTTCCTCACCCAGTTGCATATTTCAGCAGGAAGGTTAAGGGTCCGGAGGTCCGCTATTCTGCAACGGATAGGGAGGCTTTGGCTGTGGTAGAAAGTGTCAGGTACTTTGAACCGTATCTTTTCCAACGTCACTTTGTCATTTATACAGATCACAGGGCGTTGACTCATATTTTTAAGAAAAGAACTAAGTGCCCTCGCATGTCACGTTGGTCTCATGAACTAGCTGCTCACTCATTCCAAATACTTTACAAGCCTGGTCCATCACATGTTATACCAGACACTTTGAGTAGAAACATTGCTACTATTAACGTAAATCTTAATATTGAAAATATTTCCAGTGAGAAAATGCGAGAATTCCAGATGAACGAACCAAGGTGGAAGGAAATTATTGAACTTTTGGAGGGAGGAAAATATCCGTCGAAGAAACGTAATTTAGCATTTCATGATTTTGAAATGAAGGATGGGGTCTTATTTTATGTAAAGGGACAGCAGGATCGTGCAGTTTTTCAGTTGGTTATCCCAGAGGTGTTGAAGAAGTCGGCGTTGAAACTCGCACATTCGTCTAAGATTGCAGGTCATCCGGGGATTTTTAAAACTCACATGAAAGCCAAGTCACTCTTTTTCTTCCCCGGTATGTTAACAGAGGTCATTAACTTCGTTAAGTCCTGTGGTCATTGTCAAAGGAGGAAAGGTACCCTTAAGGTACAAACTCCATTGCAAGAATTCCCAGACATTTTGGAACCTTTAGATCGGGTGGGGGCTGATCTGATTGATCTGCATCACAGTCATTCAGGAAACCGTTACGTATTGGTGTTGGTAGACCACCTGTCCAGGTACACCACACTGATTGCATTGCCTCAGAAAGATTCACGAACTGTTGCAAAGGCGTTCTTAGATAGGTTTGTCACGGTATTTGGTCCCCCTAAAGTGTTAGTTTCTGACCGAGGTCAGGAATTTAATGGGAATATTTTTAGAGAAGTATGTAAAATTATAGAAACCACTTCAGCATTCACTACGGCTCATCACCCTCAGGCTAACGGCATGACAGAACGGACGAACCGGTCAGTTAAAGATATGCTTGCAATTCTTGCAGAGCATGATGCAAATTCGTGGGACGAACAACTCCCCTATGTCCAGTTGGCTCTGAACACTGCCATCCATCGGTCCATTAACACCCAACCCCTTTTGCTGTTCACAGGGCATTCATGTAATTTCTCGTCAGGTCTGCTTAACAGACATAATATTGTATATGGGGAAGACTACCCATCAGAAGTTTTAAATAAGATGAAAAATGCATGGAGAATTGTAGCCAGGGCTTCCAAGACAGCACGAGACCGCTATGCTCAGCATTATGACAAGAAGGTACGACCTCTTGAGTTGAAAGTCGGGAGTCTTGTGTTGAGAGTTAATGAGGTGGCTCCTGCCAATCAAAGTAGGAAACTTGCACCTAGATGGCGGGGCCCTTACCGAGTAATTGAAAGAAAAGGTCCGGTTAATTTTGTTATTAAAGGTATTTTGAAGACCAAGTTGAGGAACGATTCACATTAATAAATTAAAGCCCTATCACGCGAGGGAGGAACTAGAGCTGCCTTCAGCAAGTCTAATTCCTGACCTGTCTAATGTTCCAAGTGCTGAGTCAGATGATGAGGATGACCTCCTGTCAGACCTCATCAGTAGTCAAGTTCAATCTTGTCACCCTATGGTAACAAGGTCGCGAGCTGTACAGTAAATTGTTAGTGAGCTCCCTTAGTCAGGTTTAGTAACAATCTTAGAATTATCCTGTAGAGGCAATGGTGTATTTGCTGATGTGCATGACTCAGGTAGCATACTTGCCTTGCTCTGGGGTTTCCAACTTCCTATACCTCAGAGTAATATCCATGCTTCCGCCATTTGTTGTTGTCTGTCTTTCTCAGGTCTGATGGTACATCAGTTCCAGCCTCCAGTCACACGTGAACCAAGGATCGAGATCAGCAGGTCTGGGGATGACCCACCTGGCTGATAAGATCGGGGTCTGAGGCACGTTACATAAAGTCCTCCCCCTTGTACCCGGTAACTCGTCAATTGGTTATCCGGAAGGGGTGACTGGCGTACAGTCACCCGGCCGACACTTCACGTCACTAATGAGGTTGTCCCAGTCCAGCCATGCTGTCTTCATGGAGCAGAGTCCAGTCACCATCACAGCCGTGGGCAAGCTGTCTCAAGGTCACCAACCAAGCCCACCAGCCGCGTAGTCAAGACTGCGGGAAAACCGGAAGTGGAAGACGAGTGGTCTACGAAGAAGAACGCTAATTGCAAGGACTTGTCAGCTCTCTCAAAACCTGCGGTTGCGTCGTCTGTGGAAACCAAGATGCAACACGGTGGTCTCAGGTACGAACAGCACTACCCCTACAGAGTGCTTGCGGAATCGCCAGATGAGGTACAATCCTGTACCTCGGCCCAAGTTCAGCTGCACGGAAGGTGTACCGGCCCAGTAGTACCGGGATAACAAGTAAACCGGTAGATAACGTCGCCCAGGAGCTGAGGCAGAGCCCACCTGTCCTGTCACCATGCCATCCTCTTCAACGCCACTCGAACCTCACTACCAACACGAGACATCGTGACACGTCGAAGCTGTGCTCTACTGTGGCAGCCATGGTTAACAACAATCCATCATGACTGTTTGGGGAGCGATAAGAAGAGGTGAACCCGGGTTCCTGTTAGCGGGGTCCACCTAACCTGACAGCCGCCAGCTGTCAGCTGTCACTCAAGTCAGGTGCGGGAAGTACGAGACCCCCTGTACTGTCCGCAGTTGGCCGAGGCCGGAAATGGAACTTCCAGACGACCAGGATCTTCAAGCAACATGAGGTAGTCGCCGGAATCTACAGCAACGAAATGTCAACAGGAACGAACGAGAGAAAATATTTATAGAAAAGTTTCATATAAAAATAAACGCTATTAATATAGTAAACTGTGGTAACTCGGAACAGTTCAACTTTTAATTTTCCTTCTGATAGTAAGCACCTATATACCTTCGGAAAGTTCTCTGGACCAGTATTAAATGTTGAAAACTAGCACTAGTGAAATAGAGAAATAAATCTAGAAAGTGAACATTAGAAAATGACCCTGTCTCT